>NW_025408828.1:6117-54645 GCF_002201575.2 Neomonachus schauinslandi | reverse complement strand
AAAGAAAGAAAGAAAGAAAGAAAGAAAGAAAGAAAGAAAGAAAGAAAGAAAGAAAGAAAGAAAGAAAGAAAGAAAGAAAAAGTTTTGACTGTAGCAATGGATTTCCACATTAGAGAAATCCTGTGTTGGGAATGGGCCAGGACTGATCCCCTGGCTGTGCCTTGTCTTTGAGTGGTGCCTGAGTGAATACCTACTAGTGGAGCTAAGACTATCAATCAAAGGTACTCTTCACATGAAGTTTCTTTTGAAAGGGATCTGAGCAGAACACTTCCACGGGTATCATAGTCTATAGCTTGCATGAAGAAGATACACATATTCATGCAACACTTCCATGGATCCTGTGTCTCTCTTCCCGAGAAGAAGCTGAGCAGAGTGAAGTTAGTAGAATAAATTATAGCCCCTATACCAAGTTGGTCTTGGGGCCACAGCTGATATCTCATTTTTCAATTCCTACTGCATTCTGATCTCCCTTCATCCTCATCTATCATGTTGGCAAGTCTTTGTGGCTCCCCAGGTGGCATGACTCCAATTCCTGTTCCCCCTGGTCATCATATTGCCTTCTTTGTCAAGGTTACTGTGCATGTTCATTTACCTTTATAAACAGGCAAGGGAAAACCAAGAAGTGTCCAGGTAGATAACTTGTGTTTTATATTTCTCTTAGTTTCCGTTTGCAAAACCAGTGCAACCTCCTTCTGTTGATCAGGGCAAATTACTCTTTCTAAAATAGTGATTCTTTTCTCACCTGCTGTTCCTGGAAAACTAGAAGTCCAAACTTTCCTGCAGTGGTGGTATCTTTTAGTTCAAAGAAATCATTGCAGTATTCTCTAGAAAGAGGGTGACCGCTTTGTGGACTAAAATCGCTAACCGCCAGAGTTTTGGGTCAAGAAGCAAAAAGTCCTCAGTGGGTCATGAGGAGTGATGGCATCTGGGGCCACTCTTGTTTCCACTGATTAGTACTTGATCTCATGTATTCTTCCTATGGGGGAAACAGCTCCATATAGAGGTCTCTGATTTAATGTATATACTGCAAGTTGAAGAATAATATACATTCTCTCAGAGCATTCTTCTAAATTGTTGCTTTAGCTGTGCCTTCACTAGGCTATTCCAGTGCTCAGTGAGGTGATTGTTCTGTAGAGCGCATGGTCATGGAACCACTTCCACACCTCCTTGTATGAATTTGGTCCTCACTGGTTGCTATATTATATGCAATTTCATACCTGTGGATCAGGTCTTTTGTAAACACCAGTATGTCAGTACTTGCTGAGGTTCTGCAGAAGGATTAGAAAACCCATCTCCAGAGTAGGTATCTTTCCCTGTGAGGAAAGAAAAAAACACTGAGCCTTATAGGATGAAAGGATCCCAATATAGTCAGTTTGCCACCAATGGGCTTGTTGGTCTCCTTGAGGAATTAAACCATGTCCCAGGACTCAGTGCAGGTCTCTGTCACTAGCAAGTTGGACATTTTGAGGCAGCAGTAGCTGGATAGGTAGATGATAGGTAAGTTAGATAGGCAAACCTTGGTAATTGATATGCTGATCAGTTCATATGTAGCTTCCATCTTGCCACGGTGTCAAGACTATGTGCCCATTGTATTGTCCCATGGTGACTAATAACAAAGCAAGACCAGGGTCAGTTGTTCAAGTCATTTTGGTTGGTTAGTGCCTCTGCCATGGTGGATACTTTCTGGTAGGTATAAATGTGTGTCTGTTCACATGCCTTTAGCCTCAACCCCCTTGTCTTCATTCTTATCATCCTGTTCCTTCTAGACCTCAGACCAGCCAGTCTGGCCATGTGGGGTAAAACTGTAAATAATATTATTGTTAGCTCTAATGCTAATTATTTCTGGCCCTGTTTTCTCATATGAATAGAAAAGAACAAACACATTGGACAAATGAGCAACTATATATAATGTACTGGGGCCTTATTAATCTGCTCCAGCAACAGTGCAGCTTCTAATAGAGGAGCTGCAGTTAGGGCTACAGTTTGGTTGAGTTTGTTGTAGTCTACAGTATTCTCTAAAATTCATTGAGTGTTCTATGGGTCATATGGAATTTTAAATGTAAACATGTAGGGATCAGCAACCCTGTATCATTTATCTTCTTAATGGTAGCACGAATCTCTGCCAATCTCCACATCCTGGGAGATATATGTGTTTATATATATTTTGTATATATTTTTTTAAATTAAATATTTACTTATTTATTTTTAAAGACTTCATTTATTTTGAGAGAGGGTGTGAGAGCGGGAGCGGGGAGCAGGGGGAGAGAGAAAATCTCAAGTGGACTCTGAGCTGAATGTGGAGCCCAATGTGGGGTTCCATCTCACCACCCTGAGATCATGACCTGAGCTGAAGCTAAGAGTTGGTTTCCTGTATCTTTTAAATGTCTGAATCACTGCATCAGTGAGGGCATTCTCTTCCACCAGTACATTGCTCCAAGTTAGAAGCTGTGAAATCTTCAGCAATTGGGCCATCAGTGCCAGAAACTCTCAGTACTACATATATGATTTTGTATGGGTCCTCTTTGCCAGCCAGCCAGAGAGAAAGCCAAGTCCCAAACTTCTATCTTACCTCTCATTTTCTTGAAGGACAGAAGGTATTGCCTATGCTGAATGGGATTAACTATGTGAAAGATTTATTGAAGGGAATGGTCGTGAAAGATAAAGGAAGAGGGAGCAGGAGAAGTTATTTAACTTTTAAAATTTATTAAAACCAGATATATGGCCCCCACATGATCTATATTGGTAGTATAACATTTGCTCTTGAAAGAGTAATTATTATGCTCTTGTTAGATACAGTGTTCTATAAATATCAGCTAAGTCCAGTTACTTGGGAGTGTTTAAATTTTCTGTCTTACTGGTTTTATTCTTCTTGTTCTGTAAACTGCTTAGAGAAGAATGTTAAAATCCTACCTGTTATGAGAAATTGCTGTACTCAGATTAGAATTCAAATCCATCATTGTCAGAAGCAGAAATTGGAAAAAAAAATACAACAGAACATGTTGGTAATCAATATTAAAACGTAATATAGTATAGAAATTAATAATATAGAAGCTAAAACATGGACCAAAAGTAAAATTTCAGAAACAAATATCTAAAACAAAGCTAAACCCAACTCTTTAAAAATCATAGATACAGGGCATCTGGATGGCTCAGTGGTTAAGCGTCTGCCTTCAGCTCACGTCATGATCCCAGGGTCCTGGGATTGAGTCCCACATTGGGCTCCCTGCTCGGCAGAAAGCCTGCTTCTCCCTCTCCCACTCCCCCTGCTTGTGTTCCTGTTCTCGCTATCTCTCTCTCTGTCAAATAAATAAAATCTTAAAAAAAAATCATAGATACAGGAAGTTTGACATTGGTTTAACTCTATGCTTCTATATGGAAAAAAATAACTTTTATTCTTAATGTAGTATAAATTATCACTTTTTAAGAGGGTGCCTTATTTAAAATTACTTAAAGCATACACAAATGCTCTCATAGAGAGTAAATAGAAAAATAGTTTCCTCTAACAGAAAACATCAATGTGAAACTAAGAATGATTTTAAGAGAAAGATAAGGTTGTCTTGAAATCGCAAAAAATATTTTAGTGGTTTACGTTCTCATTATCAAAGCAGTTAGATACTGACTTATTTTATTACTTTCAGGGAGGGGACATTCCCTGCCTAAAGCACAATGTCTGATGTCTAATATATCATCCCTGTGAACTATCAGGATTACATTTACAAATCTTACATTTTTGACCTTTTAAGCTAACCTAGATTTTTGTCTAGGGGCCTATAGAATAAATGTTAAGTATAGGTTTATGCAAATATACACATTAGTTAGCAAGTTAAATGTTAAAATGATGCTTTGAGGGTGGAAAAAAGACCAAATCAAAGAAAATATGATAAAAATTGATCAAGCTTATAAAGTTGGATATATTTACTTTAGTTTTGTTATTTTTCTTAGGGTTAACCTGAGAATTATCATCATGTGAATAAATGTAGATAATTAATTAATATCAGCAAGTGTTAATATCTTAGAATACTTGATTTTATTAAGTTTGTGCTTAGTTTTTAAATGAAGAATGTATATTCTTCAATAGTAACATTAACTTTTGTTTTACATCTAAAGAGATAACGCAATAGGTAATGTTTTAGAATATTATTTCCTTGTGGTAATTCAGTACATCAAGCAAATATCAAAGCTAAAGACTTCTTTTTCCACAGCAACATTCTACATGGCAACTTGGTAGAAGGAAGAATGTTCAAAAAATTATATATACTTTCATCATCAGTTTCATAGAAAAAAAAGATTAATATTGAAATAATTGAAGAAATAAAAATCAATGAGAATAATAAAATCTTAGCTATTTTTTGCATTCCTAAGTACATTTTGGAATTTTTACTATAAAGAATTATGTAAGAATACTAATAAAAAATATTTGAAACTTTTGTGCTCGAGGAAAAGTTTTATGTATTCCCTTTTAATGTTTGTCTGAGTTTTTTTCTGCCGAAAATCCATAGATGTTTGGATGTTTTATTAAAGGGCAAATCCAAACTGGAGAAGAAGAAAAGTGATATTTAATTGGATTGGAGGCATATTTAGATCAAAAGAAATTAAATTCTTCATATGTTGCTGACACCACCTCCTTCTGAAAAACTTAAGTTCCACTTTTTTAAAAAAAATGTTATGGCCCTTACTGAATATAAATAGTAGCCAGTTTGATTTTTCATTGTAATATAATGGAACTAAAACCCACAATATCAGCAATAGGAATATGGGAAATATTATACCTTAACACATGAACAGAGAGGTACTAGGGTAGCATACATGCTTCACTTGTAATAAAAGTAAAGTATTAAGACAGAAAGAGATTTATTCTGTGGATTAGATGGCAGAGAGTCCTCTCTGAGCTAAAAATAAACCTTAAATTCTTGGGAGATAATCTGGTGAGAAAAGAGTTTTGCATAAAAAGTTATATTCATTTGGCATTTGAAATAATTATTTGCTAAATTTATAAGTATGCCATGTATGAGCATAATAGATATTTATTTCCTAATATGCAGTATATATAATCTGCTCATATTTCATTTCCTTCATAACTAAATTAAGCAACAGAATATTTTACATTGAAATAAATAGAATTATTCTGGTTTTGTTGTTGTTGTTGAATAGCTGAAATGTACTAAAGTTGAGTTATTTTTAGAAATGAATTTAATTTCCATTACTAAAAACTTTGGAAAAGGCTGCTTTCTGTAAAATATATATGTTATATATATATATATATATATATATTGTATTTTATATCCTAAGTTGTTTTTATTTTGTCAACTATAGTCCATAGTTAATTTTCCCAGCCCTTTACTTGGAGAAAAACTAGTCCCTGTTTGAATTAAGAATGCTGATGAATAATCTCAATTGCAGTGCTAGCTAATAAGTCATTTCTTGTTGAAGTAGACCATGTAAGGCTTAAAAATCTTGTCTTTTGCATGATACATTATCATAAGGTCATATTCACCTTTTAAAAGATTGATGACACTACTCTGAAAGACACTAGTGGATTTAGGTTTAGTTTTATGGCCAAACATTCTGATGTGACTTTCACCCAATCAAACACAGACACAAAGAGAAATGACTTCGAAATGATATAATGGAAAGACATTTCAAATTTCTGACCTAAAACAGTCACACTGATGCTACTTATATCATATTTCATGTGGAGGAGTTATATGTAAAATCGGTTGGCTCTACAAAAATCATAAATGTATCAAGGATATAATATTCTGATCTATGTTATTCAATTAAGCTTAGCAAGGACTACCTTTCCATTTTCATGACAAAATAAATCAAATAAATGGTATGTGGGAGTGCCTGCTTGGTCAATTTCTGCTACAAGTTTATTTGAATCTTTGTTAGTTTTAGAGAGCTCCTTTAGTTGGAAAAGTACCTTTCATAATCATGAACTAATCAGTAACCCTCTTATTTTTATAATTTTAAATTTTGAAAGGGATCATCTGGAAAAAAATATCACTTTTAATAATCATGATAGAAATTCTATTATGCAGAGGTATTAATAAGTGAAAAAGCTGAGATAGCATCTTCTTATTAAAATAGCTCAGCCTGTATGCAACTTTAATATATTTTCTCTCTCCTCGCCATGATTGAAGTTGGCAGTATTAAGACCAATTGTGCATAGGGCCAGCCAAATTAGCGACAGGAGGCAATTAGATTTGACCAGATCAACCAAGAATTTTCATAAATTTTTGTCAGTTTATAATAATGAATAAACCTGTATGAACATTCACAGAAAAATGTTGACACAAGAAAAATATTTACATTTTAATATGCTGGAAATTTCCAATGAAATTATTCAAGCCTTGTTTCATCTTTTATATTTATTTTTGTATGGAAGACTGAAAAAGCTTCACGAACTAAAAATGCCTGTTGATATCTCCTGAGAATGGGAACTAGTGATTTCTAACTTTTCTATGGCATTGGTGTTCTGTTGGAAGACTTTATCCTGTCACTTTCTTTCAGGTAAAGTAATTTTTGACCCAAGTAGAATATATTTTATGAATGTGCAAGTTAAATAATGAGAAATGCAAATACTGTAAATATATGAATTGTTTTCTTCCACATACCTTATCAAACTCCACCATATCTTATACTTGAAGGAAACGATAGAGTATTTTTTAATATTAAATTTTTGAATGAGCAGACCTAAAAAAGAATCTTGATGCCTCTTCCTCTCTCTAACCATATGTCTAATCCGCCAGTTAGATCTGTTACTGTACTTTGAAAATATATCCCAACAAAATTTTTAGCACCACCTTCACCACTAGCACCAAATAAAAACCACCATTGTCTCTTGCCAGGATACCTCAATACCTACCATCTGATCTTCTGGCTTCCTGTTTACCAAACTCACTTTGTATTTTCTTTTTCTTTTCTTTTTTGTTTTAAGATTTATTTACTTATTTGACAGGAGTAGGGGGAGGGATGGAGAGAGAGGGAGAAAGATAACCTCAAGCAGACTCTGCACTGAGCCTAGAGCTGGACAAGGGCTCAATCTCACAGCCCTGAGATCATGACATGTGCTGAAATCAGGAGTCGAACACCTAACTGACTGAGCCACACAGGTGCCCTCAACCTCACTTTTTAAATGGAAATAGAAATATGTTATCATTCAGTGGTCTCCATCCTTCGCCATTTCCATCTAGAATAGGACTCAAAATCCTTATTCTGTTCTACAAATCCTATAAATTGAATTCTGGCTCACCTTAGACCCCTCCTTTCTTACCAATCTCCCTCTTCACTCCCTTGCTTTTTGCATACAGACTCCCTCTATGTTTCCTGAACATATAAAGTACACCCCCACATCTAGGCAATTACTGTCTCCTTTGTCTGCTGCCTTCTTCATACTGGTTTCAGCTCAATTACCACCTTTCCTGAACATACTATCTAACATGGCAAGCCCAGTCACTTTTGATTCTTCTAACTTATTTTTTTAAAGCTGTAACTGATATTTCTTTATATGTGTATCTATTAATCCACGACTTTTCTGTCTCCTCTTTGCTGAAGAGGGCATTTTTACTCTCTTCTGTTGCCCCAATTTCCCCAGCACCCAGACAGTACCTGAAACATAGTGTGTTCTCATAAAAAGTCAGTGAACTTAATGAATATAAATGACCAAGATGAGAAATAGTTCAAAGACTTCTGAAAATTAAAATGTATTGAATAATGTTTTGAATCACTTAGGGATGACATTTCTAAGAGTATAAGTCAGTATTAATCAAGAATATTACAAGGACTTCAATTTTGGTAATCCCTTGTTATTCATGCAAAATATGAATGCTTAATATTTTACTGCAAATGTGCTTAACTCTGAATTGAAAGGTGTTTTCACAAAATTGTGAACTGCAACATTTATTTAAGCATGGTAAACTCAATATTATTCTCTTATATTTGGTAATGAAACATAAGTATTTTCAATAATTTAATACCAGTAATACGTAAGTTTCAAGGATATATGTTGTTCTTTGGAGCTATTCAAAATGAAAGTGTATTCACCACTGTCTTATAACTGTTAGAGTTCTGTGCTCTTCATTTAAAAGCATATGAAAAAATAATGTAAATTAAATCAAATACCTAAAATTGTGGTAAAAAATACAAATTAGTAACTAGACATGAGAAATTAATGTTGTCATACAAAATTGCCAGATAATACATTTTTTATGATAATGTTCTGCTCATTTAAGTATGAATATTTCCTAGAAAAATAAAAGTAAAATTCTTACCAGCTGCTGATTAAATAACTTCTTTTCTTGAGATTTTATTCATATTTTTGGACAAAAGCATCCCTGAAATTCTTTTTTTTTTTTTAAGAGATAATTGATTTTTTTTTTTAAGATTTTTTTTTTTTTATTTGACAGAGAGAGGGACAGTGAGAGAGGGAACACAAGCAGGGGGAGTAGGAGAGGGAGAAGCAGGCTCCCCGCTGAGCAAGGAGCCCGATGTGGGGCTCGATCACAGGACCCTGGGATTATGACCCGAGCCGAAGGCAGTCGCTTAACCAACTGAGCCACCCAGGCGCCCCACATCCCTGAAATTCTTTACATTTTTACTAAAAAATTAAGATATTCTGAAAAATTAAAAGAAAAACATTTGGTTTATTGCTGTACATATGTTTTATTATATATAAACACTCCTTTGATAAAGGATTACATTGATAAAGTATTCTATTGTCTTACATAATACACTTAAGAGAATCCATGAATATTCATTTTAAGCATATGGTTACAATTTCCAGATAATTCTGTGGTCTCTAAAAACTCCTGTTCCTTCAGGACTCTGACCACAGATTTTTTTAATCAAGGATAAGAAAGGTTTATCATCTCTAATCAGCACTCACAGCTAAACAAATATTGAAACTACATTTTTATACTTTGTAACAGACTGGTCCAAAAATTATCTCAAAGACAAATCTAATCTGAGCAGCAGATTTTAAAAGATGTGCAGTGTTGGCGTACTATGAGGAATCGTGAACATATTACACACTAAAAGTCAATATCAAATAACTGATACCATCAACTACATCAGTGGAGTACTTGCTGAGCCCTGAACATGCTGGGGAGTTATCAGAGAAAAAGGTTATTTACTCTCAAGAAAATTTCGTTTGTTTTATATATTTTTTTAACTTTCTCTTCAGAATGCATATGTAAATTTAAGAATGTTATCCAGATTGTATTTTTAAATTTTTAATTGAATTTTGTTTTTATGTACATGTATAGTGTCTCAGAATCAGTGATCACATACAGTGACATCTAAAGTCTGAAATGGGCAGTGGTGGGAATTCATAACTCTTATTTTATTTTTTTATTTTTTCCTTTTTTTAGATTTTATTTACTTGACAGAGAGAGATACAGCGAGAGAGGGAACACAAGCAGGGGGAGTGGGAGAGGGGCTTCCCACCGAGCAGGGAGCCCGATGCAGGGCTCAATCCCAGGACCCTGGGATCATGACCTGAGCCGAAGGTAGACGCTTAACGACGGAGCCACCCAGGCGCCCCCATAACTCTTATTTTATTTTATTTATTTTTTTTAATTTTTTTTATTCTTATGTTAATCCCCATACATTACATCATTAGTTTTAGATGAAGTGTTCCATGATTCATTGTTTGTGCATAACACCCAGTGCTCCATGCAGAATGTGCCCTCCTCAATACCCATCACCAGGCTAACCCATCCTCCCACACGCCTCCCCTCTAGAACCCTCAGTTTGTTTTTCAGAGTCCATCGTCTCTCATGGTTCGTCTACCCCTCCGATTACCCCCGCTTCATTCTTTCCCTCCTGCTACCTTCTTCTTCTTCTTCTTCTTTTTTTTTCCTTAACATATATTGCATTATTTGTTTCAGAGGTACAGATCTGAGATCCAACAGTCTTGCACAATTCACAGCACTTACCAGAGCACATACCCTCCCCAGTGTCTATTACCCAGTCACCCCCTCCCTCCCACCCCACCCCCCACTCCCACAACCCTCAGTTTGTTTCCTGCGATTAAGAATTCCTCATATCAGTGAGGTCATATGATACATGTCTTTCTCTGTTTGACTTATTTCACTCAACATAATACCCTCCAGTTCCATCCACGTCATTGCAAATGGCAAGATCTCATTCCTTTTGATGGCTGCATAATATTCCATTGTATATATATACCACTTCTTCTTTATCCATTCATCTGTCGATGGACATCTTGGCTCTTTCCACAGTTTGGATATTGCTGCTATAAACATCGGGGTGCACGTACGCATTCGGATCCCTACTTTTGTATCATTGGGGTAAATACCCAGTAGTGCAATTGCTGGATCATATGGTAGCTCTATTTTCAACTTTTTGAGGAACCTGCATACTGTTTTCCAGAGTGGCTGCACCAGCTTGCATTCCCACCAACAGTGTAGGAGGGTTCCCCTTTCTCCGCATCCCCGCCAACATCTGTCATTTCCTGATTTGTTAATTTTAGCCATTCTGACTGGTGTGAGGTGGTATCTCATTGAGGTTTTGATTTGGATTTCCCTGATGCCCAGCGATATTGAGCACTTTTTCATGTGTCTGTTGGCCATTTGGATGTCTTCTTTGGAAAAATGTCTGTTCATGTCTTCTGCCCATGTCTTGATTGGATTCTTTGTTCTTTGGGTGTTGAGTTTGATGAGTTCTTTATAGATTTTGGATACTAGCCCTTTATCTGATATGTCATTTGCAAATATCTTCTCCCATTCTGTCGGTTGTCTTTTGGTTTTGTTGACTGTTTCCTTTGCTTTGCAAAAGCTTTTTACCTTGATGAGGTCCCAATAGATCATTTTTGCCCTTGCCTCCCTTGCCTTTGGCGATGTTTCTAAGAAGAAGTTGCTTCGGCTGAGGTCAAAGAGGTTGCTGCCTGTGTTCTCCTTTAGGATTTTGATGGACTCCTGTCTCACATTGAGGTCTTTCAACCATTTGGAGTCTCTTTTTGTGTGTGGTGTAAGGAAATGGTCCAGTTTCATTCTTCTGCATGTGGCTATCCAATTTTCCCAACACCATTTGTTGAAGAGACTGTCTTTGTTCCATTGGACATTCTTTCCTGCTTTGTCAAAGATGAGTTGACCATAGAGTTGAGGGTCCATTTCTGGGCTCTCTATTCTGTTCCATTGATCTATGTGCCTGTTTTTGTGCCAGTACCATACTGTCTTGATGATGACAGCTTTGTAATAGAGCTGGAAGTCCGGAATTGTGATGCTGCCAGCTTTGCTTTTCTTTTTCAACATTCCTCTGGCTATGCGGGGTCTTTTCTGGTTCCATACAAATTTTAGGATTATTTGTTCCATTTCTTTGAAAAAAGTGGATGGTATTTTGATGGGGATTGCATTGAATGTGTAGATTGCTCTAGGTAGCATTGACATCTTCACAATATTTGTTCTTCCAATCCATGAGCATGGAACGTTTTTCCATTTCTTTGTGTCTTCCTCAATTTCTTTCATGAGTATTTTATAGTTTTCTGAGTACAGATTCTTTGCCTCTTTGGTTAGATTTATTCCTAGGTATCTTATGGTTTTGGGTGCAATTGTAAATGGGATTGACTCCTTAATTTCTCTTTCTTCTGTCTTGTTGTTGGTGTATAGGAATGCGACTGACTTCTGTGCATTGATTTTCTATCCTGCCACTTTACTGAATTCCTGTATGAGTTCTAGCAGTTTTGGGGTAGAGTCTTTGGGGTTTTCCACATAAAGTATCATATCATCTGCAAAGAGTGAGAGTTTGACTTCTTCTTTGCCAATTTGGATGCCTTTGATTTCTTTTTGTTGTCTGATTGTTGTGGCTAGGACTTCCAATACCATGTTGGATAGCAGTGGTGATAGTGGACATCCCTGCCGTGTTCCTGACCTTAGGGGGAATGCTCTCAGTTTTTCCCCATTGAGAATAATATTTGCTGTAGGTTTTTTATCGATGGCTTTTATGATATTGAGGTATGTACCCTCTATGCCTATACTCTGAAGAGTTTTGATCAAGAAAGGATGCTGTTCTTTGTCAAATGCTTTTTCTGCATCTATTGAGAGGATCATATGATTCTTGTTCTTTCTTTTGTTAATGTATTGTATCACGTTGATTGATTTGCGGATGTTGAACCAACCTTGCAGCCCACGGATAAATCCCACTTGGTCGTGGTGAATAATCCTTTTAATGTACTGTTGGATCCTATTGGCTAGTATTTTGGTGAGAATTTTTGCATCCATGTTCATCAGGGATTTTGGTCTGTAGTTCTCCTTTTTGATGGGGTCTTTGTCTGGTTTTGGGATCAAGGTAATGCTGGCCTCATAAAATGAGTTTGGAAGTTTTCCTTCCATTTCTATTTTTTGGAACAGTTTCAGAAGAATAGGTATTAATTCTTCTTAAAATGTTTGCTAGAATTCCCCTGGGAAGCCATCTGGCCCTGGGCTTTTGTTTTTTGGGAGATTTTGGATGACTGCTTCAATTTCTTTAGTGGTTATAGGTCTGTTCAGGTTTTCTATTTCTTTCTGGTTCAGTTTTGGTAGTTTATACATCTCTAGGAATGCATCCATTTGTTCCAGGTTATCTAATTTGCTGGTATATAGTTGCTCATAATATATTCTTATAATTGTTTGTATTTCTTTGGTGTTGGTTGTGATCTCTCCTCTTTCATTCATGATTTTGTTCATTTGGGTCATTTCTCTTTTCTTTTTGATAAGTCTGGCCAGGGGTTTATCAATCTTGTTAATTCTTTCAAAGAACCAGCTCCTAGTTTCGTTGATCTCTTCTACTGTTCTTTTGGTTTCGATTTCATTGATTTCTGCTCTGATCTTTATGATTTCTCTTCTCCTGCTGGGTTTAGGCTTTATTTGCTGTTCTTTCTCCAGCTCCTTTAATTGTAGGGTTAGGTTGTGTACTTGAGACCTTTCTTGCTTCTTGAGAAAGGCTTGTATTGCTATATACTTTCCTCTTAGGACTGCCTTTGCTGCATCCCAAAGATTTTGAATAGTTGTGTTTTCATTATCATTGGTGTCCATGAATTTTTTTAATTCTTCTTTAATTTCCTGGTTGACCCATTCATTCTTCAGTAGGATGCTCTTTAGTCTCCATGTATTTGAGTTCTTTCTGACTTTCCTCTTGTGATTGAGTTCTAGTTTCAAAGCATTGTGGTCTGAAAATATGCAGGGAATGATCCCAATCTTTTGGTACCAGTTGAGACCTGATTTATGACTCAGGATGTGATCAATTCTGGAGAATGTTCCATGGGCACTAGAGAAGAATGTGTATTCCGTTGCTTTGGGATGGAATGTTCTGAATATATCTGTGAAGTCCATTTGGTCCAGTGTGTCAATTAAAGTCTTTATTTCCTTGTTGATCTTTTGCTTAGATGATCTGTCCATTTAAGTGAGGGGGGTGTTAAAGTCCCCCACTATTATTGTATTGTTGTTGATGTGTTTCTTTGCTTTTGTTATTAATTGCCTTATGTAATTGGCTGCTCCCATGTTAGGGGCATAGATATTTACAATTGTTAGATCTTCTTGTTGGATAGACCCTTTAAGTAGGATATAGTGTCCTTCCTCATCTCTTATTACAGTCTTTGGTTTAAAATCTAATTTGTCTGATATAAGGATTGCCAACCTAGCTTTCTTTTGGTGTCCATTAGCATGGTAAATGGTTTTTCACCCCCTCACTTTCAGTCTGGGTGTGTCTTTGGTTCTAAAATGAGTCTCTTGCACACAGCATATCGATGGGTCTTGTTTTTTAATCCAATCTGATAGCCTGTGTCTTTTGATTGGGGCATTGAGCCCATTTACATTCAGGGTAACTATTGAAAGATAGGAATTTAGTGCCATTGTATTGTCTGCAAGGTGACTGTTACTGTATATTGTCTGTGTTCCTTTCTGGTCTATGTTGCTTTTAGGCTCTCTCTTTGCTTAGAGGACCCCTTTCAAGATTTCCTGTAGGGCTGGTTTCATGTTTGCAAATTCCTTTTTTGTTTGTCCTGGAAGCTTTTTATCTCTCCTTCAATTTTCAATGACAGCCTAGCTGGATAGAGTATTCTTGGCTGCATATTTTTCTCATTTAGTGCTCTGAATATATCCTGCCAGTCCTTTCTGGACTGCCAGGTCTCTGTGGATAGGTCTGTTGCCAATCTAATGTTTCTACCCTTGTAGGTTACATATCTCTTCTCCCGAGCTGCTTTCAGGATTTTCTCTTTGTCTATGAGAGTCATAAGTTTTACTATTAGATGTTGGGGTGTTGACCTATTTTTATTGATTTTGAGAGGGGTTCTCTGTGCTTCCTGGATTTTGATGCCTGTTTCCTTCCCCAAATTAGGGAAGTTCTCTGCTATAATTTGCTCCATTATACCTTCTGCCCCTCTCTCTCTTTCTTCTTCTTCTGGGATCCCAATTATTCTAATGTTTCATCTGATGGTATCGCTTATCTCTCGAATTCTGCCCTCATGATCCAGTGTTGTTTATCTCTCTTTTTCTCAGCTTCTTTATTTTCCATCATTTGGTCTTCTGTATCACTGATTCTCTCTTCTCCCTCATTTATCCTAGCAGATAGTGCCCTCATATTTGATTGCACCTCATTAATAGTTTTTTTGATTTTGACTTGGTTAGATTTTAGTTCTTTTCCTTCTCCAGAAAGGGTTTCTCTAATAACTGCCATGCTTTTTTCAATCCCAGCTAGTATCTTTAAATTGATGATTCTGAACTCTAGATCTGACATCGTACTAATGTCTGTATTGAGTAGGTCCCTGGCAGTTGGTACTACCTCTGTTCTTTTTATTGAGGTGATTTTTTCCATCTTGTCATTTTGTGCAGAGGAGAATAGATTAATGAGAGAACAAAATGCTAGCAGAGTAACAATGTCCCCAGAAATGATACTCTAAACAAATCAGAAAAGACCTGAAACAGTGCAAAAAGAAAGGGAAAGAGAGAAAAAAGAAAAAGAAAAAAATAAAGATAAAAACAAACAAAAACAGAGCAAAACAAAACAACAACAACAACAAAAAACCAGAATGTGATCAAATATGATCAGGCTGGTGTATAGATCAGTGCCACACACTAGATTTTGTGTGTATTTTGGTCTGTTAGAAGAAAGTGCCTCCCAAAATTTTAAATAAAGAAAAACTTATATATGTACAAAAATAAGGGTTGATATGATGAAGGGATGGAATATGACTGTAAAGATGGAAATTATAAAAAATTTTATAAAAGGAATTATTAAGAAGTTGTCTGAAAAAAGAAAGAAGAGTTTTTTAAAAAATAAAAAAATAAAAAAAAAGGGAGAGAATGTGATCAGGCAGGGGAGTAGAAAAAAACCATATACAAGATATTTAGGGTATATTTTGATCTGTTAGAAGAAACTATCTCAAAAATTTAAAGAGAGAACAACTTCTATATATATGCCAAAAATATGGGTAACTACTATGAAGGGATAGAATATGACTCTAAAAATGAAAAATAAAAATGTTTTTTTTTAAAAAGGGATTGATAAAATGTTGGTTGAAAAAGGGAAAAAGAAAAATTCAAAAAAAAATAAAAGAAAAAGAAAAAAAAGACAGTTAAAAAAAATTAACTTTGAAAGACTAAAGAATCATGGTAAAAAAGCCATGAATTCTATGTGTAGTATTCCCCTAGCGCTGGAGTTCTGCCCTTCTCATTGATCGGTAAACTTGGTCTTGGCTGGCTGTTCTCGGTGATCTTCTGGGGGTGGGGCCTGTTGCCGTGGTTGCCAAATGTCTTTGCAGGAGGTGGATTTGCCCCGCCCTTGCCTGGTCTGGGCTAAGTAATCTGCTCTGGTTGCTCTCCAGAGCTTTTGTTCTCTGTGAGCTTTCCGGACAGCTTTGGAGGCAGAGAGTGAAAATGGCAGCCTCCCAATCTCCGCCCTGGAGGAGCCGAGAACTCGGGGCCCCACTCCTTGGTGAGCCCCCAGAGAAAAGCAGTCAGTCACTCCCAGCTCCCCAGTCTCCGGCCGCACTCCGTGCTCACCCGGAGCCTGTGACCGCGCGTTTCTATCTCTGGCACCCAACCCTGGGTGGAGTCTCTAAACCCAGCAGATCCCTGTGCTGCACTCCCGCGCTGCTCCTCCCGGGGGAGGAAGGTGAGTCTCCCCAGATCTGCTGCTTGTTGGGTCCCTGCTGGAGGAGCAGTGGCCCAACTGCGCCACGGATCACGGTTTATGACAACCCCGAGCTGAGAGCCCGCGCCTGGGCTCCGCCTCTGCAGCCAGTTCCCTCTCCATTACCTGGGAGCTCTGCCACACTCAGGCACCCCCGGTCTTTCTGTGACCCCGAGGGTCCTGAGACCACACTGTCCCGGAGGGTTCCACCCCCCGCTTAGCCACCAGAGTGACGTCCCTCGCTGGAGCAGACTTCTAAAAGTTCCGATTTTGTGCTCCGCGGCTCTATCACTTGCCAGAAGCAGCTGACGGAGGCCCCTCCCCCGCCATCTATCCTCCCGAATATCACCTCTGATTCACTTTTCCGCACATCCTACCTTCCAGAAAGTGGTCGCTTTTCTGATGAGAGAGTTGTTGCTCTTCTTTTCTTCGATCTCCTGTTGAGTTTGTAGGTGTTCAGAATGGTTTGATCCCTATCCAGCTGAATTCCTGATAGGAGACGAAATCCAGGTCTCCTACTCCTCCGCCATCTTGCTCCGCCCCCCCCATAACTCTTATTTTAAAATAGAGTCTGAGGTATAGTGAGTCAGGTAATTATGCTAATGAGAGTGTTATAAGCCTGTTTGTTTTCCATGTCCATGTATGCATAACTCAGTTTTTGACAGGCCCCAGAGTGAAGAAATTTATTTAGGATTACTTAGTTATTGATCAGCTTTGGATTCAGGGGTTTTTGATAACTTTGCCATATTGCTAGTTTCTAGTTACTAACAATTGAGGTAATAATGATACAATGCTAATATTCTGAATTATACATTTCTGGATTTCCCAGGTTAGACAATAAAACAATAGACCTAAGAGGACACTGTTTTTTGACAAAATTTGAAATGAGTCTCATCATCATACTTAACTTTAATGTGTTTACATGAGTAATAAAGATTAACAGGGGTAGGGGCGCCTGGGTGGCTCAGTTGGTTAAGCGACTGCCTTCGGCTCAGGTCATGATCCTGGAGTCCCGGGACCGAGTCCCACATCAGGCTCCCTGCTCAGCGGGGGGTCTGCTTCCCCCTCTGCCCTCTTCCCTCTCGTGTTCTCTGTCTCTCATTCTCTCTCTCTGTCAAATATATAAATAAAATCTTTAAAAAAAAAAAAAAGATCAACAGGGGTGCCTGGGTAGCTCAGTCAGTTGGGCATCTGCCTTTGGCTCAGGTCATGATCCCAGGGTCCTGGGATCGAGCCCTGCATCGGGCTCCCTGTTCGGCGGGAATCCTGCTTCTCCTTCTCCCTCTCTCACTCCCCCTGCTTGTGTTCCCTCTCTCACTGTGTCTCTCTCTGTCAAATAAATCAATAAAATCTTTAAAAAAAAAAGATTAACAAGACATATTATACTCCACTTGTATTTAATAAATATGGGAGCAGTCAAGATGATAAATAAAATATGCATTATTTTCCAAGGATTTTTATTTTCTTTACAAAATTGATAGGAAAAAAAAATACTCCTTTATTCTTTTTTTTTTTTTTTTTGACAGAGAGAGACACAGTGAGAGAGGGAACACAAGCAGGGGGAGTGGGAGAGGGAGAAGCAGGGGAGCCTGAAGTGGGGCTCGATCCCAGGACCCTGGGATCATCACCTGAGCTGAAGGCAGATGCTTAACGACTGAGCCACCCAGGCGCCCCACTCCTTTATTCTTATTTAAGAAAAAAAGGTTTCCTTTTTCTGCTCACTCAGTTTTTCATTGAACATTGTTTAAAATGATGTTTAAATATATATCCCCATATAAGGACAACTTGGAAAACAACACAACGTATTTTTTTTCAGTTTGTATTCTATTCAAATCAGGGCTAATTGCCTAACTTCACTTAGATTCAAGGCATAAAAGGTACAGTATTACTTTCTCCATAAAAGGAATACATATTTCAAGATTTTGGGTAAATATTTGAAAGCATCTATGGAGACACAGGCTCAGTATCAGAATTACCAGAATATTTACTCAAAGTTAATGGAAAGGCTTTTAAAATATGATATGTATTTAAAATATGATATATAAATATATAAAAATCCCTACAGACATATGGCTCCTTAAAAATTATATTTATATTATATCCTTATTTCATTTTGAAGAGAAAAATTTGTTCATTTAGACTCAAATATTCATTGTGTCTATATGACAGAAGATCTATGCCAGGCACTATAGTCAATGACTTCATTAAATATACACACCCCCTGACTTCAGGAAGCTTGCAGATTAATGGAAAAAAAAAAAAGGCATATGATCTTTAACAAATGCATGATTACAAAAGTACAAATTACCTGCTCTGAAAAAAAACTAAAAGTGTTATAAGACATTACAATGGTAGATCTAATTTTATATGGAGTCAAGAGAGGCATTTTCAAGGAGGTAACATTTAATTTGAGAAAGAGTTGGTGGAATGAGGAGCCAGAAGGAATATCAGGGAAGAACATATATGAAAGCTGTGAGTATGGCTGAGGAGGAAAGACAGAGAGAGAGAGAAAGACCTTGGAATAGAATAGGAAGAAGATCAGTGGGGCTGCAGTGTAAACATTGAGAAAGAGGGGAAGAATGACACTAGATAAAGTCGAAGAGGTTAAAAAGATGAGATGATGCCAAGTTTTCCAGTGGAGAATACTCGGTTGTGGGAGGACCCAGTAAAGACAGTGAAGCAGGGACACAATTTTATTGGTAGTAGAAATAAGCAAGTACAGATGGAGAGACTACTCAGGATGTTTGAGCCTATGGCAAAAACCCAGGAGACATGATGGCAACCCGGAATAGGGAATCAGTAGTGAACATGGAGAGAAGCAGAAGAAGCAAGGATATAAGTGTGTGTGTGTTTAGAGAATTAATTTAATCTGTTTGCCTATATTCCACTGATCTAAAGCACAACTATGTAGAGTTAGATCAACTAAAAGATGGAAGAAAAAAACAAGTATGGTTTTAAAGTGAATTTGGGAATGACATTAAGATGCTTACCTGCTTTAGGTGGACCATAGATTGATTATCAGCTTTCAAGCAGTCAGTTCATTAACTAAAGACTTTTTAGTTATAAAATTCACCCTATTGGGCACCTGGGTGGCTTAGTCAGTTAAACGTCTGCCTTCAGCTCAGGTCATGATCCTGGGGTCCTGGGATTGAGTCCTGAATCAAGCTCTCTGCTGAGCAGAGAGTCTGCTTCTTCTTCTACCCTTCCCTCTGCTCATGATCTCTCTCTCTCTCTCTCCCTCTCAAATAAATAAATTAAAAATAAATAAATAAAATAAAATTCACCCTATCTACAAAGTAAAACCAAACTGCTTTTTCAGGTGTATGACTGAAGATAGTAAGTCTAGTAGAATCTAATCAGACTTTCTTCTGGAATATTCAGATGATTAAAACAAATACATTGAGGAATGGGAAAGTAATAAAGTCATACCTTTATACCTTTACAGGTGTGTGTGTGTGTGTGTGTGTGTGTGTGTGTGTGATAGAGAGAGAGATGGAAAGAATAATTGATAATATCCTTTAACTGATTATTGTAGAAATAGTCACACACATATTAAAGAGTTTTAATAAGATACTCAGTTAATATTTTGTTATTCACTGTTATGAGAATGCTGAAGATCAACAGAAGGAAATAAAGTTGAATACTGCTTTAAATGTGAAATAATGTTATGTGCAAGTACAAAGTAACATGAATGATATTAAACAGGTCACCTGTAGACATTAAAATATTTCCTTTTGCAAGATTAACTCGATTAACTCATCAATAAATTATAAATAGAGTTAACTGGAATAAACAAGGAGATAAACACTTCAGAATCAATACAGGTAATTAAACCTGTTACATGTTATAGTAATTAGTTTCATAGTTTAATAGATTACAGAAACTTCTATTGGAGCCAAATCGAATGTGCCTGTTAGTAACAATGAGTAATAATAAAGTACAAGGCTATGTAACAGAAACAGATGAAGTGTAAAATAAAACAATAGAGGAACATGACAAGTTAATTCTTTTTTGTTTTTGCTGTGCAATGTTCTTGGAATAAAATACATCATTAATAAAAATTTACTTTAGATGTGTTGATTTCATGGAAAAAAGCATAATGAATAGATCAGATGATCTGCTTTATGAAGTTTTTTTTTCTTATCAAACATCAGATTCCACAGCTTTCATGTAGCAAGCATATCATTCATATTATATGAAATAATTAGGGTAACCACAAATTATCCACTTTAAACTGAGTATTTTTCAAAACTCTGTTTTATATTTCTTCTCATGTAATAAAGAGGCTATTTATTCACTATTTTTCTGAAAATATGGAACTCTTCCTCAAAATATGCTTATCTGAATCTTTAGCTTCTAAACTGTTTGTTTTTGATCTATTTCATGCAACTTTATTTAAGTGGGTTAATAATAATTATACTAAAATATTGAATAAACCAATACAGGCATTAAACAAAATAATCTGCAAACTTTTGGGAGACACTAAATGCAGCAACAGAATCTGGTATCCAAAGAAATAGGACTAATAAAGCAAACAGAAAATTCTGTAATAGTAATGTAATAACCTTATTATAAAGTTTATAAAGATATAAATAGTCAAAATGGTATCTATCTATTAAACAGGAACGGATGTTGTGAAAAAGAAATAATTCCTGTCCTTTTATTTTTTAAATTTAGTCATAACCAAATTTGTTCTGAAGGGGAATTAACATGAGTTGGTTTTGTGTTTTCTTTTTTTTTTTTTTTAAGATTATTTATTTATTTATTTGACAGAGAGAGAGAGACAGGAGAGAGGGAACACAAGCAGGGGGAGTGGGGGAGGGAGAAGCAGGCTTCCTGCTGAGCAGGGAGCCCGATGCAGGGCTCGATCCCAGGACCTTGGGATCATGACCTGAGCCGAAGGCAGACGCTTAACGACTGAGCCACGCTGGCGCCCCGGTTTTGTGTTTTCTTATAGCCCTTTGCCTATACCTCCCCTGTCACAGAGAACTCTCTTGACTTTGCAATGATGGTCAGGCACGTGGCTGATGTCCCCACTACACAGCAAACTCTTTAGGGCACATCAACAGTGTTGTCTTTGCATCTTCAACCGTATCTGGATAGGAGTTGACAATATGGACAAATAGGGAGAGTAGGCTTTTCTTTAGCCAGTTTATCTAAGAGTTCTCTAAAAAGTTCCAAGTCAAGAGGATAAAAAAAAGATACCCAGAGTAGAGCTGAGGTCAAGAGCCAAGAAATACTAGGTCATGTGTCAACTTCAGTCACCAGGATCAACGTAAGTTGGTGGTGTGGCATGGAAGTAGAGAAAGAGGATCAGGAGAATGAAGGAAAGATCAAGGTAAGAATAGGAGGGTCAGCAAGCCAAATCCCATTCCTTAGCAACCTTTCTGCTGCTAGGACATATGGTAGGGCAGATGGTCTGCTGTAAGGTATGAAAAGAGACCACAGACAGTTCCTGACTCCTAATGAGTGCTTATTAGATGGATAAGCTAGAAAAGAATATCTGTAGTCTACCATGCCTGTTCTTTTAAAACTAAAATTAATCTTCCTCCCCTTAACAAAATATATTATTAAGTTAAATAGGAAAAAGGACCCTACTTAAGGTCAAATTTGTGAATTGAAATATAGTTAAGAAATTTTCCTAGCACATAGAGTTAGAGACAGATAGATGAGAAGTAGAAATGACAAGTAAAAGGAAGAGTATAAATATCCATCAGTTCCAGTATTTATTGGTCTAATAGGAGTTCCAGATGGACATACAGAGAAACCAGAGATGACATTCATGAGTCATCCAGATCACAAATACGTGTGCCTACTTTCTTCCCTTCAATGAATTATGTCAGTGATCATAAGGGAGACCCCTTCCCTAGAGAAAGCAGATGGACAATAATCATAGAAAAGTAATCAGATAATTCAGATACATATAAGTATTAAATTAGTAGATAAAACCCATAATGTGATAGAGAAAGATAGTGTTGGGGATGGTGTAGCTGGAATTGCTTGATATAAGACCGTCAACATTGTGAATGGCATTGGAATTAAATATTTATATGTATATATATAGAAAGAGGACTTTTTTAAACTTTTTTTTAAAGATTTTATTTATTTATTTGACAGAGAGACACAGCGAGAGAGGGAGCACAAGCAGGGGGAGTGAGAGAGGGAGAAGCAGGCTTCCTGCTGAGCAGGGAGCCTGATGCAGGGCTCAATCCCAGGACCCTGGGATCATGACCTGAGCCGAAGGCAGATGCTTAACAACTGAGCCACCCAGGCGCCCCTAGAAAGGGGATTGTAATGTGAAATCTAGAACAGATCAGATCAGCAAATAATAAGAAGATCTCTAAAAAGAATGAGGTTGGCATGTTTGGGAGAATGAGAAACAGTGGTCTGGGAGTGGCAGGGCATTATCGAATGGAATGAAGTCAGAAATGATGGGCAGGGCCTTATCAAATGGGAAATTTTGGACTGGCCTAAGGAGATAGGATCTTATTTGCATTGCAATGGGAAGTCTTAGGAGGATTTGGGCTTTATGCTTTAAAAAGACTGGATTCTGTTTCACAAGAATCATTTTCCTTGGTAGGTAGAAATGCTATTATAGTTTTAAGTGGGCAAAACTGAAGAGGATTGTTTCAAGTAAGAGATGATGGTGTCTGGCAAGTGCAAGGTGCCTGTGGGTAGTACAGAGATGGGATCTTCTTAGCTTATCCCCACCACCTATCACTGGGGGGTCACGTCTATGAAGACATACCACTTTTTGATTGTCTTATTCGGTTGGTCATCCATTGGCACTAACTGTTTTGATTTTATAGACTCTATTTTAGTTTGCATTTACAAATTACCAATTTTTCTAGCATGTATCTGTAGACATTTGGCCTGAAGTTTACACAGCAAAAAAATATTTTAGCAAAAATATGTATAAGTCAGATAATTTTGTCATTCAATTTTTGCTCAGAAACAGAATTTAGAAAATGCAAAATGAATCTCAGAGAATGGAATGGTACATTAATCATCAACTGAACATTTTTATTTTTTTAAAGATTTTATTTATTTATTTGAGAGAGAGAGAAAATGAGAGAGGGAGCATGAGAGGGGGGAGGGTCAGAGGGAGAAGCAGACTCCCCGCCCAGCAGGGAGCCCGATGTGGGACTCGATCCCGGGACTCCAGGATCATGATCTGAGCCAAAGGCAGTCGCTTAACCAACTGAGGCACCGAGGCACCCCAACTGAACATCTTTAAATGGAAAATTTTACTACCATTACCCAACCAAATTATTTTATTTTTTTATTTTTATTTTTTTTTAAGATTTTATTTATTTATTTGACAGAGAGAGACACAGTGAGAGAGGGAACACAAGCAAGGGGAGTGGGAGAGGGAGAAGCAGGCTTCCCGCAGAGCAGGGAGCCTGATGGCGGGGCTCGATCCCAGGACCCTGGGATCATGACCTGAGCCGAACCAACCAATTTAAAGTGATTTCTATTTCTGTTATAAGGAGATTTATTTATAAGAATCTGTATACATCATGAACAACTTTAATAAAATTTCACTATTTTGGCTAATGTCATATTTGTCATTAAATTGAACAAAGAAGTGCACTGAATTGTGTATAAAAGATTAATAAATTGTATTACTTTTAAATATCATTACTAAAGAAACTGAGAAAAATATGCAATTATTTGGAGCCCATGCATGACCAGTAGCTAATTTTTCAAGTTTATTGTGTCAGAGTTGTGCTTTCTGGATTTCAAAAGTAATTAGTTTGAAATAAATGAATTGCATTAAGTTTGGGTAAAAGTTTTTTTAAAGAATTTATTGAAACCAAGAACAAGGAGAAATTCAACTTTTCAGTTGATATGTACATTGCTTTTCAAAAAGGAAGTTAAAATCTTAGCAGAAAATACCTCTTTATTTCTTTTTTATTTTTAGTTTTGTTTATTATGTTATGTTAATCACCATACATTACATCATTAATTTTTGATGTAGTGTTTCATGAATCATTGTTTGTGTATAACACCCAGTGCTCCATTCAATACATGCCCTCTTTAATGCCCATCACCAGGCTAACCCATCCCCCCCAACCCCCTCTCCTCCAGAACCCTCAGTTTGTTTGTCAGAGTTCATAGTCTCTCATGGTTCATCTCCCCCTCCAATTTTCCCCCCTTCAGTTTTCCCTTCCTACTATCTTCTTCTTCTTCTTTTTTTTTAATATATAATGTATTATTTGTTTCAGAGGTACAGGTCTGTGATTCAACAGTCTTACACAATTGACAGCGCTCACCATAGCACATACCCTCCCCAATGTCTATCACCCAGCCACCCCATCCCTCCCACCCCCCCCACTCCAGCAACCCTCAGTTTGTTTCCTGAGATTAAGAATTCCTCATATCAGTGAGATCATATGATACCTGTCTTTCTCTGATTGACTCCAAAATACCTCTTTATTTCTGTTTAATACAAATTTAGGCCTTAGTTCAGAGAATATCCCGTCCCTCTCCTCTTTTCAGATAACACTGACAAGTATGCCTTTGTTTAGGGAATTATTAATGAAAACGCCAACTTATCTACTCCGTGAAAGGGGTCCAAAATACAGTGACCCAAATAACCAAAATGTATTTCATCATCATTTAGCATTGGGAAGGAAGGAAGGTCATTACTTGGCACAGTGACTGCCTTTCTCAATATGTGACTTCAGTTTTGGAGACCAATGGACTCAGTACCTTTTTCTCTCTCAAATATTTTTGCGTATCTATTTCATTTTTTTGAAAATTTCAGTTGATTCTCAGCTTCTGTCCTTGTATCCTAGAGATGACATTGTAGGCTGGACAGATCAGTAGTAAGATATAAAATAATTAAAAATTTAACATTTTTCAGCTACAATAATCTATAATCCTATAACCTGCAGTGAACAACACTAATGCAAATATGTGAAAATTTCTCAAATTATTACTGATAGATACTGAGTTTTTCTAACAAAGTTAAGTGTCCGAATATTTTTACATGACTTATTTGGAGATGGCTAACTATATTTATATTACCCATAGATATTTCTGTTGAAGTATTTGTTGTGTAATATATCCTCCTCATTAATTGATCAAACACAGATTTACTATAAATTAAGTAGTAAAATTTCAATATGCCTGACTGCATAATACAGAGTTAAATTCCTAAAATGTCAAATATATCTATATATACTTAGATATACACGTGTGTGAGTGTATTCCAATTGCTCATACATGTATAAGCATATATATATATTCTTCACTTACTATAATTTTATAGAAATAATACACTTTCATTAAATAACAGTTAAAAGTACAGAAATAAGATAAAAAGCTAATATTCTTTTTCATATGTCTTTCTCTTTTCCCCAATCCTGATTCAAAAGTCCTCTTCAGAGGACTTTCTTTGCAACCAACAGTTTTGTATGTATACTACCAATATCTTTATATATCTTTAAATATGTTTCTGTTTGTGTGTGTATAAACTGCATGGTTTTCCTTTGTCATTTCCTACTATGGAAATCATACTGTCATATGAAAGTTTAAAAAAAAAATTAAGGTGCCTTGGATGCCTTTTATTTTAGTACACATAATTTCATTTTTTTGATTATTTAGAAATGTCTTAAAACTACCAATTGCACCTGGTAAAGAATAATAAATAAGCCATGCAAAACTTAAGCAGTATATAACCTTCTCTTGAAATACTATTAACAGTTTTTGGGATTTCCAGTGTAAGATAGTATTATATTACCTTTTGTTTTTTTCTTATTATTATGTTATGTTAATCACTCATATTATATTTTAACTTGATTTTTGTTTTATTTAAAAATGTAACATGGAGGGGCGCCTGGGTGGCTCAGTTGGTTGAGCGACTGCCTTCGGCTCAGGTCATGATCCTGGAATCCCGGGGTCGAGTCCCGCATCGGGCTCCCTGCTCGGCAGGGAGTCTGCTTCTCCCTCTGACCCTCCTCCCTCTCGTGCTCTCTGTCTCTCATTCTCTCTGTCTCAAATAAATAAATAAAATCTTTAAAAAAAAATGTAACATGGAATGCTTCTTATTCTTTGTAAGACTGCTTAAAATATGTCATTAACTGGAAGTAACATTGTTATTTAAGCAATCCACTATAATGGGAGTGTGTATTTTTTCAAATTTTTTTGTAATTATAAATGGTGTTCTAATGAGCATGTCTATACACAGCCATATTTTAAATGCATTTATGTGGTTTAACTTAAGGGCTCTTTAAACTTGAGTTTTTAGAACTATCACAGGGTTTTTAGATGGATCACACTTGATATAGTAAAATCTAAATTCTCCTTTATAGATAAGGGAACTCTGGTTTTCCAATATCATACAGTAATATCACTGCCACCAGAAAAAACATTTTTTTTTCCTCTTGAAATTACTCCTATGTTTTTCTGCTTTATAAATGCACATTTGTTGATCGGGAGGTCAACTTTGGACCTCTGACAATCTAACATCATGCCAAGTTTAACTTGCTTCATACTTGGAGCAGTGATTTTGCTCTGCAGATTTTTTCCCTAAGTTTTTCAATTCTGAAATTATAAACTCTGCTCATCCCTAATTATTCTACCCTCATCAATCCTTATCCTTCTATGCAGATTTATTTTCATTTATTACCTTCGCTGCAGATTTTATTTCATTTATTACCTTGAATTACTTATTTATTTTTTGTTTATTTATTTACTTATTTTATTTTTTTGTTCATGTTCCTTTTTCTTCACTTAGAATACAAGTGTCAAGGTGTCATAAAGAAACTGATATTTGTCTTTAATGCACAGGGATAGCTCTAGCGTTTAGAATGATACCTAACATGGAAGGCACTTAAATATTTATTGAACAAATCCTTTTCTGCCTTTTTTATACTGATACAAGAAACATTTTCCTTTCATTTGTCACAAAAGTTATCATACACTGTATCATGTACCCATTATTATTATTTTTAGATGCTTTCCTGAGAGTCCTATGGCTAAATGAAAGGAACACATTTCATTTATATGTACTCTTTGCTCTTTTGCTTTTTTTGTTTTTCTCTGCTGGGCAATTGGAGGGTGGTTTTGGTCAAAATTTTTTTATTGTCATGATTGGGCATTTTCTCTTATTATATTTATGAGCACTTCTTCCCATTCTATATATTCCTTTTATTTCTATTTATTTACTTTCTGGGAGACCATATTTTGCTTTTTGCATTTAAACTCCTTTCTCTTACCTTTTCTTTCATTCCTTCTATACCTTTGTCTTTTGGCTTTCTGACCTTGGAGGCTTCTTTGGTGTTTTATTTTTACCATTTTCGCTATCATTATATTTTAGTTACCAAGAATTTTATCTTTCTTTTGAATATTCTTTTTTTTTTTTTTTTTGTAGCTGTCCTTCCTTATGTTTTGGATGCACTATTTTCTCTAACCTGTAAATATTGAGCAGAATTTTCTTCAATCATTATTATTCCCTGAATTATCATTGTTTCATCCATGGTTAATTTTGGTTCTAAATTTTGTATTTTTATTCCTTTTCTTTCTTCAGTTGTTTTATGATCCTTGGCTGTTGGTTTATATTTGTGAGAGAATGAGAAGATGGGTTAGTATAGATAGTTGGGAGGCATTTCTTCTCTTTTGTGTAGGTTTACTTCTCTTCCAGATTCCTCTGAATGGGATGTGAGTGCTCTATACCTAAGTCAGGGGTTTTAGCAGACAGGATTCACTTTAGTGCACAAGTTCCTGTCAGTCAACACATGTACTATGCTCAGAGAGGTTTTACATCTTGCTCTAACGCTCTCACTAGGAGTCTTAGCCAGACTCTGACAACTTTTTAGAATGCAAAATTTGTTTTTACTTTAAGAGACAGCAACACTTCTGCTCTTCTCTCAGAATGTGTCCTGCTGATGGTGACATCGGATATTTGGCCTGGTTGTTCCAAATGTGATTACTTTGATTCTGTCCTATGTCTCATCCTCACTCTCTGGACGAGCACCATCCAAGTTTGGAGCCTTTCTGAAGCTGCACAGGGAAGGCCTTTCAGTGTTGAGAACCATAATCTTCTCCTCTCCTACCCTGTCACATGCTCCTTTGTCACACCATTCTCAACACCTACAGATGCTCTTACCTCAAGGTTTTTGTGGTTATATCAGGGCTATCTCTTCTCCATTTTGATTATGCTACTCCACTTCCAGTGAAATTTTGGGAGAAAGAAGTGAACATATGTATGCCTAGGCATCATCTTACATTGGAACACATGAATCTCTTTTATATTTTGCCTTAATGTGCTTTTCTTAAAGTACTTGATCAGGCAAACAATGCTTCAAATCTATTTTCAAATGATTGAAATTGTAAATATCAATCAAAGACTCTATGACAATGAGATTTTTTCCCTCTGTTTTAAAGGTATTCAACATACTGTTTTCTATATAATTCTTTCTGAATATTAAAATCTACTAAAATTTTATGTAAGTCCACTTTAAATCTAAATGGTCTATAGTTTCTTCTATTTCTCAATAGTTTCAGCCTTATCCCATTATTCCTAACTCTAATGAAAATATAGTGTCTATTTATTAGCAATATTTTTAAATAACTACTGATAGTTTTAATTTATTTCATACTATTATATTTTATGTAAAATGATCTGCTTACATGCGTCAGAACAAATATGCTAGAGTCTTGTGTGGAACCATGTTAATTATACAATGGGTTCTTAGAACAACACAGGGGTAGTGATTGATTCTCATAAGACAGTCCTTAAAAGAATGTTGTGGCAAACTGCAAGGGAGGTTGAGCTTCTGTTTTTCACTTTTAGCATTTTACCACACTTATTTTGGGTTGCTGATATCTATAACGAACAGGGTTTAGTTCTACATTTTTTCCACTGAGAAGAGATTTGATAATAATTTATTTTTGAAAGTCTATTGTCTCTTATAGCTTTGGTGATTTTTCTGTGGGCCTGGCTATTAGAAATTGCTGGGAACTAGGTGGAAACATTGTGCTTGATGTTGTTTCCACAGATTTTATGCTTCATTTGTTCTGTAGAAAAATGAACACAAGCTTTTCAAATGGCCGTATCTTGCTCAAATGTGTTTTTAGGACCTAACTCTAAAGCTCTCCAGTACTTTGGCTCACCATCAAGAGTAGAGCTGTGAGCAGCAATTCCATAATATAGTATTGCTGTTGTTATTTTATGACAATCTGCAGGCACTCAGGAGAACCAGATTGGCAATTCATATAATTCTACCACATAATGCAGATTTCCTTGAACTACAAGATAGCATTTGTCTTAGTAGTAACATGAAAGTGAACACCAAGATCGGTAGAGAAGCCAGTGATTTATGATCCATGGGAATGATTCTGCCCCACCAGCTGGTTAAGTGTGGGGCTTTAGCAGCTATAAAGCATAAATCTACTATCTACGAGGCTGCTCAGTTTTATTACTATTTTTCTAACTTGAGAATTTTCCTGTTGGGGATAGAACCACCTTGTCTCATCATTTATTAATCATGATTAAAGCTTTTGTTACAGCATGAGTCTGCATATGGTGGTATTAGAATTTCCTAGGTGTACAAGGGATAACTTGCATCGATTCTCTCAGGCTCTCTTGTGCCCTTCTTTATAGTTTAAGGAAGGAGGCTAGTGGTAAAAGGAAGTAGATCAGTACAAGATTCAGGGACATGAAGAGTCCAATTCTGAGAAATTGGGAGAATAACGCAAAGAAAACCCGAGGTACCTTTGACAACAAGAGAAAACAAATCAAACCTTTCAAAGGGGGGCGCCTGGGTGGCTCAGTCGTTAGGCGTCTGCCTTCGGCTCAGGTCATGATCCCAGTGTCCTGGGATCGAGCCCCGCATCGAGCCCCGCATAGGGCTCCCCGCTCTGCGGGAAGCCTGCCTCTCCCTCTCCCCCTGCTTGTGTCCCCCCCCTGGAAAAAAAAACTTTCAAAAGTGATGGGAAAAGCAAAGAGCAAGAAGGGAGTGCTAATATAATTCTTCTTAAAGGTAGGGAAAAAAGGAAACAAAGGGAAAAGACATGAGGTCTTTGAAACACTGAATGTGAGGAACAAGAGTCCTTTCCTGCATACAGTTAATGTCTTTGTCTAGCTAATTATTTTTAGTCCTGATTTTTTTTTCTTCCACTTCCTGTCTATTCCTGGCATTTATTTATGCAATCATACAGCTTCTTTATTTCATCAAAGAGGAAAATGCATTTCTTGTCTGTATAAACTTCTGCTTAACAAATGAATGATGTGTATGCATGTCTGTGTGTGCAACTGTCCTGTAGTTACTAACACTTTTCAGATGGGCATTTTGAGTCTTATAGAGTCTCATGCAGAGATGTTCTATCCTAAAGATCGCTATATGTTACTCCATAGTCGCTATTAGCTTTAACTGGAAATAATCTCCTTGAATAGGCAAATCACAAGGTGGGTGTCAATGGTTAATACCAAAGTGGAACTAACGTTCACTTTTAGCAGGTTTAGTGGTTTTCTCTACATGAGCATCGGGATGCCAGCAGTCTTTGGTAGAAAAGTTTTCTTACAGGAGTCTGGTGGCCTATGTTCTACTCCAGCTTCACGACTTACTCGTTCTGTGACTTGGAGCATGTCCCTTTATTATCTTAGCCCATTCTTCCCCCAAACTGGAAAGGACAAATTATGTCTCCCCAGTTGCCACATACTGCTATTATGAGTACAAATAGAAATACATTCAAGAGCATGGACAGACTACTTGATACCGAGAAACGTAAAGAATCATCCTCAGTGCAGGAGACTCTCACATATGCACTGAATTATATCTTTTTTAGATTTTATATAATATGCAGGAGGGTTTTCTTTGGTTACAGTATTCTATAAGAGGATTTCCTACTAGATTCTTCTGCTATTGTTATAACTTTACAATAATGTTTCAGGACAGATTTACCCTGTAACAAATCCCTAATTGTTATCAAATTATTCCCATATATCATACAAATAATCACCTTGTCGTATGAAAATATAGAATATGTGTCACTAGTAAATAGTCCAAAGAGTAAATGATCGTTTGCCATGCTATGATATAAATTTTCATTTCTTAGCAATAATAAGAATTGTCTACTTACACCGGGGTTTTCATTACTAAAGAAGTGACAGAAACATAAAATATATATTTAATACAGTTAATGTCTGTCTGGAAGGCTCCATTAGATAACTTTATAATTTAACACTATAGGCAAGGCTTGAATGTAATTCAGTGACCACAAAATTAAATTTGAATTATCTTTATTGATCTTAGATTACATGTTTCAGTTTTTAATTTAGAAAAATGATTAGACTGAATCATTCAATCAAAGATAATCCTAACCAGTGATATAAGGTATATACTTGGTAACATATTATCATTATCTTAAGTATACACTGCTACCGTGTTTTAAAATTGCAGGAACATAAGGTTAGAAGTTTGAGGGAAAAATATTTCTTAGTAAAGTGAAAGTTTGTTATATGTCATGTATTAAATGTTGAAAAGTTTAACAAAGACTTAAACAATGGCAGCAAATTACTCAGTAAGTCTGCTTTGAGAAAAACAGGAAACACTATAAAGTATGCAACTATAATGATCATATGATTATAATGCTATTAATAGAAAGTGTCTTCCAGGAATAATTATGAAGTCTGAAAAGGAAAGGTCATATGCATTATTTACATCACCTAGGTGATTCATACAAATGCAGCCATGTAAGTGAAGTGCCATATAATTGAGATCAGTATGAATTTCCATTTTACTGAACTCATCTCAGTTTTACTAGCAATATGAATTACTTTGCAACATAGATCTATGTTTCACTGATTAGTTCATTACATTTAAAAAAAAAAAGGGGGGGGGGGTTGCTGCTTTGCCCAAACCAGTCACATGCTGACACGTGGTAAGCAAGGTGATTCAATACAACCCTGTGTCCCAAACATGCTTCCTGGAGATCTGGGATCCCACGCAGCTATCACTGAAGAATGAAAAGGTCACTTGCTTCGTTATGAGCTTTAGTACCTGGCTAACATTCAAAGTTCACACATCAGACAATAGGTTGAAGTATTTATTTTCTCTACAAAACAACAACTTTTCAGAACTAGGGCCCAATGAAAAAAGTTCAAAATCAAGACAATTCTCTAGGTTTGTGTTTTTTCCATAGGCTATTCCTAAACTAATCATCTAACCTAATTAATGGAAACCCTTGAAGCATGGCCGGGACCCAAATATAGAATTTCTTTACTGTCTAAGAATCTTATGTTGAGGAGCATTTCCAGGTCAGCAATCTGAATGCTTTGGAAAACTGTGGAAGAAGTATTGTTTTAGGAAAGACGAGAATATATTCTGATGTGAACAAGTTTTAACATGTTGAGAGTAGAATGTCTGCAACCGAGTGGGCAGGATTTGCTAATGGAATGTTTTCTCGCTAATATTATCTCCAGGGTCTTAATATTTCTGGGTGATATGTAAGTTGATCTTTCCAAAATAATATAGCTGAATAATATGTCAGAAAGAAGGACGGGGTTGTTCATGATGAACTGGTTATGACTTTTATAATTCAGTACCTGAAGAAAAAGCATGTTATTTATAAAGACAGATGTGAATGCACACTGCACTGAATTCACTCAAAGTTTTAAATAATTTACAATGACATTTTGTGCTACAATTTAGAGTCTAAATTTGTATTGGATTTTAGAGAGTTCTTCTCCAAGGATTCTTGCAACTCAAAAACTTGGGTGAGAGGGACAATTGCTTCATGTAATTCTTGTGCCTCTACATTCAAAGTATATTGAAAGTTTTCTCTGCCCTGACAAGTGTTCTCCAAGAAATAAAATGAGGTCACTTATGGATTTGTATGTTCCATTGATACATAATGTTATCCTACACATTTTCTGACATATATTAGTGTAAATGTACCATCAGTTATCCCTAAGTCTCCAATTTCACTAATTCAAACTGAAAAGGGAGCAAATTTACTAGCAACGCTACAGACTTCTGTGAGGTGCCAATACTATTTATAATGTTCAATGTAGTTTCACAAAAGTAATTTTAAGTGCATTGTGGTTCCAGCTCTTCTGATTTGTTCTATCATTTCAGACTCACAATGTTCTTTTTTCTTCATCCTGGCTAATAACATTTATTTTACCAGTAGTTTTATTTAGTAATAAGCACCTGGGAGTTAAATAATATTATTATCCATTGCCTCATGCTGTACTTTTGGAATTCTGGTTCTGAAGTAGAAATTATGAAAGTTTCCATTCACAGAATGTAGCATCAATGGACAAGAGGATAGTGCTTTTCTACTCTGTGATTTTTACCAATAAACACTCCCTTGAAGTGTTTTTGGAATTCCTATGCTAAGAGTCACTACCCTTGCATAAAAAAATAAAGATACTGCCCACAGCTGAAGTAAATTCCAGCTTTTGCAGTGATTGAGGAGTACTTTTTACTTCAAAGATTGAGTGAGAATGAGTTAAAAATAACCTAGTGCTCCCCAAAAATGCAAATGGGAGCTCATAGGAACATCTCCAACTTGCTGTGCTATGATCCTTCTAACTTGATTTGCCCACATGCAGACCGTAGTTTGCTGCTTTGTCCTCTTATCCTTTCTTAAGGATAGAAAAGAACATGAATAGGACATCATTCACTCTCAGGGTAAAAGAGAAGTAAGGCAGCAAAACTTTAGGAATGAATAATGGGAAGTGATGGGAGTATGATATGACAAAGCAGTAGAAATCATTTAAGGGACTGCCAGGTAAAATGTGGGGGACAAAGATTGCTCAGTACCTCATTGTTAATGAATGAAAATCATGAGCATTTCCACCTACTCACTTATATGCCCACCTATCCATCCATCCATTTATCCTTTGTTTATCCATTTATTATTTATCAAGTAGAAGTTGTTTTTGTTTTATGTTGCTTTGCTTTGTTCTATTTTTTGCTTGAGAAATTGTTCTTTATTACATTGATTAATAGTATTGGATTTTGAGAAATTTTCTAGAGTTTATATGACTTTCCATGGAGTCTTGAGCTAACTATTGATAAACTGTACTGTAACTCAAATAACTTGCTTAGTTTCATGTCTAGGAAAGAAGCTTTAATAACTAAAGGAAAATGAACTGATCAGAAAAAGACTTGAATTTCAGTTTCATAATTTCATTGTGTTGTGTTTATTTGGGATGAAGTATTTGCAAATACAACCATTCTAATGATTACCAGAGTGTTTTGCACAAAACGTGCCTATATGCCACCCCACAAAAATATTCTTTACATTTTATGCTAGGAAGAAAATAACTCACTAACACTGTTTTGCTCCTTCTCATATTCTTTCCTCCAGTATATTCTTACTCTAGCAATCCCTAAAAGAGGGTTTTCTTATTCCTATCTTTTCCCTCTAATTTTACCAAAATATCAAAAAAGTTTAAATGTTATATGGATTTGTGTTTTTACCGGTCTATAGCTTATCCTGATAACACAACTACTTTAGTTTTCTGGCCCCTGGAAAAGCCTAAAACAAACTATTTTCTCTTTCAGCATAGTAAGAAATTAGAAGGGGGCATTTCAAAGGCACAAAGCTGCCTCCTCTTGTGGAATACATAATGGACATATACAGGTTTGGAGTTGTCCCTAAACTCACTAAAGTGGTTTAACCCATTCAGTGTATACTTTCTTTGCTCCTACTTACCACAGTTGTAATTATAAAACAGTGGTGTGTTATTTGTTAATTGCCTGTGTTTCTGATGAGAGCAGCTTCTGGATCTGCATTGTTCGGCACCTCTCCCTAGTACCTAAATGAGTACCTGATATTTCATAGGTGGTCTTTATGACTATTTGGATTAATGATTGTGTCTTGGACATCTGGCCTTAATAATGAGTTCGTGTGTCACCTTCCAGAATAAATTGGTTAAAGTGTTGGATTTTTAATTATGAAATTAAAACTACATTAATTAAAATACTTTAACATTTTATGTTTAAAGCTGTATTTTATTAAACAGAATAAAATCATGAAAAACATCAGTTAATACTTTTTAAGTTTATTTTTTTTTAAGATTTTATTTATTTGACAGAGAGAGACACAGCGAGATAGGGAACACTAGCAGGGGGAGTGGGAGAGGGAGAAGCAGACTCCCCGCGGAGCAGGGAGTCCGATGCGGGACTTGATCCCAGGACCCCAGGATCACGACCCGAGCTGAAGGCAGACGCCCAACGACTGAGCCACCCAGGTGCCCCTTTTTAAGTTTATTTTTAAATAAAAACAAGTGATAGTAAATATTTTATGGTATATTTATTGCCTCTGCATAAGGCACACCTACTTTGGTGCTGCTCTTCTTTTATTCTCTATTTCTTACTATTGGGCTAAATCTAATTGATTTAATTCATAATTTAGTCATATGAAAAAATTGAAATATAATGAATTTAATAATAAAAAAAATACATTTTACTTTTATTATTATTATTATTTCTTTTGTTTTCAGCTACAACTTTTATGGTTAATTTTATGTGTTAACTTGGCCAGATTATGGTTCCCAAATATTTAGTCAAACATTATGTCAGATGTTTCTGGGAGAGTATTTTTTGGATAGGAACAATATTTAAATCAGTGGACTTTGAGTAAAATAGATTGCCCTCCATAATGTAGTAGATCACACCCAATCAGCTGAAGGCTTTAATAGAAAGAGACTGACATCTCCACATTAGCAAGAAGGAATCCTGACAGCAAACTGCCTTTGGACTTGAATTGCAGCTCTTCCCTGAGTCTCTGGTCTGCTGCCCTATGCCATTGGATTTTGGACTTGCCACGCCTTGTAATCACATGAGCCAATTCTTTAAAATCTCTCTGTCCTTTCCTCATTCTCTTTCGCTAGATTACAAACACACACACACACAAACACACACACACACATATGCAAACACACCTTGTTGGTTCTATGTCTCTGGACAACTCTTATACAACAGATTTTACTTAGAGTCTATTTTTCTAATATTTTTCTACCCCTTCAGTTCTATTCATGTTTTGCATTTTGATATGAAGAAGAATAAACCGAAGTCTTTTTTTTTTTTTAAAGATTTTATTTATTTATTTGAGAGAGAGCACATGAGAGGGGGGAGGGTCAGAGGGCGAAGCAGACTCCCGGCTGAGACGGGACCCCGATGCGGGACTCGATCCAGGGACTCCAGGATCATGACCTGAGCTGAAGGCAGTCGCTTAACCAGCTGAGCCACCCAGGCGCCCGAATAAACCACAGTCTTAATGCATTTGTTGTCAATAATTCAAGTAGTTTTTTGAGGGCCCTAAATATATAAGTTTAAGAATCAGTTATATGTGAAAACATACTGATCATTATTTTGGAATAACATTGTAGGTCACCATTATTTTATTGCAAGCTCTTGTTTTTACATTTCTCTTTAAAGTAGTACACTGTTGATGAAAGACAGGACTATCATGAACACTTATTACTCAGCTGTATCCTTGCTGTCTCTCTCCTATCCCTGGGAGTTCCCGAAGCATCCTCATTAAACACTGTGGATTCTGTGTGGTAGCTGCTACTGTGCTTGTTACTAACACACTGGATGTAATGTCCTCATGTGTTCTGAGTGTCTTATTTATAAGCCTTGCAATAACAAGTGCTCAATAAATATTTTATAAAGTATTCAAGTCTAGCTATAGTTTAAAAACACGCTCTAAGGGCGCCTGGGTGGCTCAGTTGGTTAAGTGACTGCCTTCGGCTCAGGTCATGATCCTGGAGTCCTGGGATCGAGTCCTGCATTGGGCTCCCTGCTTGGTGGGGGGTCTGCTTCTCCCTCTGATCCTCTTCCCTCTCGTGCTGTCTCTCATTCTCTCTCTCTCAAATAAATAAATAAAAGCTTTAAAAAAAAACACACACACAAAAAACCACGCTCTTTCTGTAAGTCACGTGACCATTCCATAAAAGAGGATTAGATTGATCCAATTTAAAGGGGAAATAATCACAAATGAAATAAAAAAAACGAACTAGCAAAGAAATTGGGCAAAAAAGGAGTTGGGAAAAGTTATGAAGAAGGCTGGAATTGTTTAAAATTTTAATTGAACATGTTAGGTAATGTGGACTATAAATTAACATAATTGTTAAACTTAGTATAAATTATATTTCTTTGCTAACATGTCTGCCCTATAAGTCTTTAGTTCTTAACTCCTTCAGTAACATTTTCTTCATTTATTTAGTAATAGAGTCCTTCATCTAAACCTTTTTTCTAAGCTGGGTGGACATCTGTTTGAACTGTTGTTGCGTTTATTTATTTTTTTATTAATATGTAATGTATTATTTGTTTCAGGGGTACAGGTCTGTTATTAATCAGTCTTACACAATTCACAGCACTCACCAAAGCACATACCCTCCCCGGTGTCCATCACGCAGCCACCCCATCCCTCCCACCCCCACCACTACAGCAACCCTCAGTTTGTTTCCTGAGATTAAGAGTCTCTTATGGTTTGTCTCCCTCTCTGCTTTCTTCTTGTGTTGTTTTTTTTTTTTTTTCCAAATTTTTATTTAAATTCCAATTAGTTAACAGGCAGTGTAATATTAGTTTCAGGTGTAGAAATTAGAGATTCATCACCTACATATAACACCCTGTGTTCATCACAAATGCTCTCCTTGATATCTATCACCCATTTAACCCATCCCCCCACCCACCTCCCCTCTGACAACCCTCAGTGTGTTCTCTATAGTTAAGTCTGTTTCCTGGTTTGCCTCTCCTTTCCCCCGCAATTTCCATCTGTTTGTATCTTAAATTCCACATATGAGGGAAATCATACAGTATTTGTCTTTCTCTGACTGACTTATTTCATGGAGCATAATCCTCTCTAGCTTGGTGCTGTGGTTTTTGTGATGATGTCTTCTTCGGGGTACTATATAAGGTAGTTTGGATCCTTCAATAATTCTGACGTGGACTATAGTTATGATTCATTTTTATTTGATACAAATACCAGTTTTTGACTGAAATAATCCAGTACTCCATCATTGATGATGCAGAGACTGAGAGAGGTGACATTGGACGGTTTTTAAATTGTAAAATATCTATCATGCTACAGAGATTGAATTCTCATAATAGGTGATAACAGGATGGCAGGATATATTGGCATATTTTTATCCATAGAAAGATATATGTTTTCTTGATATAAACATTGATTTCCAATTTAGCCTTAGTCACTATGAATATCTGAGTCAATGAATCTTGGTATTGACTTTAATAGTAATCAATTCCTACTTCATGTTGCTGAAGTGATAAATCATAGTTATATGGCATTTTGGTGTTACTGTTTTCTAATTTCCCATGACATTCTCAGATCAATACCTCACTATTTACTAAATGAAGAAAACAATTTATTCTGATAACTCATTTGTAGTACATAGCATTTTAAAATTATGAAGCTGATATTTTAACTTTTGTAATTCCTAAAAGACATTGCAAGATGAAATGTGATCAAGGGAACTTATGTTCTTGACACCTTTGAATCTTAAATAACTTGATTTATAATTGATGGTTGATGCACATTTTTATTTCTAAGTATGAAAGCTACACAAACAAATAGGTAGTTACATTATTTTATTTAGAGACATGTCACTTAAAGCAATATTATAAATGCAAAATACTTGAAACTGAATTAAGCATTTTAACCTGAGCCATAAAATTAGTTGTTGGAATGCAGAGTTAGAAGATAATTGCCAGATTTCAGCATCAGTATGTACCATTTTCTAAAACTTTAGAAGTGTTATGACAGTCGTTAAAATATAAAAAGCTGCACCTCGATGAAATTGACTCATCAAAAGAAATATACAGCAAAGAGACTACAGAATGGGCCTGGAAAATTAACAAGGTCTGGTGCTCTCTGCCTAAATCATTGTTACACACTAATTAGTGCTGTGCTCTGATTTGAGGCTTTAAATTTGTTCCTTTGAAGATTTTCTTAAAATTGTATTCAAAGGAAAGGCTCTTCTTTAATAAAACTGTATAATTCTCATTCACTTGGGAAACATAGCTTCCCAGCATAATGCTGCTGAAAACCAGGAGCTGACTTCTAATAGAGGTGCTAATTATTAACATACCAGCATCAGCCAAACACTGCATTCTTTTAGACTAAAATAAAATAATAGTGCACAAATATGTCTCCCCTATTCCAATAAGTACTTGGAAAATTCAATAATGTTCATTAAATACATAAATGTGAATATTAAAAATAAAGATTTTTCCCCTGTGATTTTATTATGTACTGTCTGAAAAGCAAAGCTAAAGGAAGGCATCATTATATGTCATAAAAAGGAATTCTTTGGCTGTTAATTATAATGTAAATTTATCCTTATACCAGGGGAAAAGAATGACTTCATAGTTAAAACCATCGGGCATGGCTGGTCACTCAAAATAAAGATGCATTAATCTTTAATAATTCATACAGTCCAATATGGACAAGGATAATATAAAATGATGAGATACCTTAAAATGATTTAAAAGAAATTTCTAGTAATGGTCTGTTATAAATGGAAGCTTGACAGAAGAAAAGAAGGTATTTTGCATTGTCTTCCAGAAGATAGAGTAGTTAATAGGGAAATTTACACAGACGTTAGCTCCACATAATCTGCAAAATACCTTATTTACTACCGTCTTTTTCTCCACCAGTTTTATAATGACACTGAATGTTATCTAGAGTCCTGTTCCTAAGTGAGGAAAGTTATCATTGTCATGTTAGAAACAGAAAGACCTTGGACTGGCAGTTAAAATAATGAACTTGTTTAAACATTAACTCTGAGTGTCCTTGGAAAATTAACTTATCCTCCCAGGCACTCTGTTTCCTCATCTGTCCAATCAGAGAGTCAGAGAAACTGATTTCCAAATGGTCACAATTCATCCAGTTGAAATCAAGGCAGCTTTCACCCTGAAATGTGGCAGCTACAGGGAGAGTGGGTGATTTTTTTTATCATGTCAATTTAAATACATGATACTTCCAAGATTTTCCTTTCTTGTCAATAGTTCCAAGTACGAATTGGACACAGAGACATTTGCGTGAGACTGGGGAGAAGATGAAATGAAAGTCATTGCACTGTGGACACTGTCATCATTTTAGGCAGTGAGAGACAGGTGCAGAGTTGCAGGTTTTTCTCATTTTGCTCCATGACCAGCTCTCCTCATCAATTTCTGGCCCTGCTGAACTACTAGATGCTTAGTGGTCAACTCACAGAGACAGGAACGATACAGAGCCAGCAACCATCCACAGACGTCTACCTTGCCCAACTTGTGGTTCCACTCTAGTAGCTTTCTGCGAGTTCTGATATTTTCATCAATATGAGGGCTATTTAGTGACTTTTTTTTCTGATTCCTCTAACCCTTTAATTCTTCAGGTCCCCAACAATTGTGTAAGACCTAAATTATATAGTAAGTTCCTGATTTTCTAATACCTACTGTGATCCTGCTTTCTTTTTATTTATTTATTTATTTATTTATTTATTTATTATGTTATGTTAATCACCATACATTACATCATTAGTTTTTGATGTAGTGTTCCATGATTCATTGTTTGCATATAACACCCAGTGCTCCATGCGGTACGTGCCCTCTTTAATATCCATCACCAGGCTAACCCATCCCTCCACCCCCCTCCCCTCTAGAACCCTCAGTTTGTTTCTCAGAGTCCATAATCTCTCATGGTTCGTCTCCCCCGCCGATTTCCCCCCCTTCAGTTTTCCCTTCCTGCTATCATCATCATCTTCTTCTTTTTTTTTTTTAACATATAATGTATTATTTGTTTCAGAGGTACAGGTCTGTGATTCAACAGTCTTACACAATTCACAGCGCTCACCATAGCACATACCCTCCCCAATGTCTATCATCCAACCACCCCTTCCCTCCCACCCCCCCACCATTCCAACAACCCTCAGTTTGTTTCCTGAGATTAAGAATTCCTCCTATCAGTGAGGTCATATGATACATGTCTTTCTCTGACTGACTTATTTCCCTTAGCATAATACCCTCTAGTTCCATCCATGTCGTTGCAAATGGCAATATTTCATTCCCTTTGATGGCTGCATAACATTACATTGTATATATATATACCACATCTTCTTTATCCATTCATCTGCCAATAGCAACCTCTTCGACCTCAGCCACAGCAAGTTCTTCCTAGAAACATCGCCAAGGGCAAGGGAAGCAAGGGCAAAAATGAACTATTAGGACTTCATCAAGATAAAACGCTTTTGCACAGCAAAAGAAACAGTCAACAAAACCAAAAGACAACTGACAGAATGGCAGAAGATATTTGCAAATGATGTATCAGATAAAGGGCTAGTATCCAAAATCTATAAAGAACTTTTTAAACTCAACACCCAAAGAATAAATGATCCTATCAAGAAATGGGCAGAAGACATAAACAGACATTTTTCCAAAGAAGACATCCAAATGGCCAACAGACACATGAAAAAGTGCTCAACATCACTTGGCATCAGGGAAATCCAAATCAGAACCTCAATGAGATACCACCTCACACCAGTCAGAATGGCTAAAATTAACAAGTCAGGAAATGACAGATGTTGGTGGGGATGCGGAGAAAGGGGAACCCTCCTACACTGTTGGTGGGAATGCAAGCTGGTGCAGCCACTCTGGAAAACAGTATGGAGGTTCCTCAAAAAGTTGAAAATAGAGCTACCCTACAACCCAGCAACTGCACTTCTTGGTATTTACCCCAAAGATACAAATGTAGGGATCCGAAGGGGTACGTGTACCCCGATGTTTATAGCAGCAATGTTTATGGTGATCCTGCTTTCTTGATGGAACCCTGATTGATATAGCTGGTGAATGTATGTATGAGGTTACTTTAATAGATTCATAGATAATATATATGTAATAGTTGAATAGAAAGTAAATGCCTACATGCCTTCAATTTTATAGATCCGAGAAAGTTATTAGAAAATTACAGAATTCCTAAATATATTTAAGGTTGAAAGTAGTATGAAATCCACATACTCCAGATTTTACATCATTTCATTTTCCTGGATTTTGCCCTATCTTTTAAATGCTATTTAAATTTAGCTAGTCAATATCTTAAAGAAAAATTTGAAATAGACTTGAATTTGATGTTCATATAAGCTAACTGAAGATGGAGAAAAACTCTGAATATAAATTTATGGAAATTTTACTAATACTAGAATTATTATTTTAGATAGATTCAGAGCTCATCTGACATGAATTCATTGAGGAGTTCAATTTTCTCTTGGTTTCTAAACCCCAAGTGAACATTTTTTTATTATCTTAAACATCATTTTCCAAAAGCATTGTTTCATGTTTCCTTTCAAGGAGTCTGTGTGTGGGGAGGGGCGGGGGGGCGGGGGGGAGGAGTTAGGAGCAATTATTCAAATTTTCCCACAACTTAATTCTTTATTCTTTCCATCAAAATGTATGTATACAATTCACTTATGAGGAAATGAGATGGGATACATTAGGCCCTTTCCTGGGAATATTGCTATCAAAATTTGGGAACTTGTGAAGGCTATAGAAACAACAGAATAATGTGTATATACATATCAGCTTGTGTGTCTGTCTTAACTATATATTTTTATCTACAGTTTCAAATTTCAAGCTAATGTCTGTTTATAAACTGTGACTTTCAGGAAAACCCAAGTTCAGGAATGAGGATTTCTCAGAGATAGTGTGCATAATGGCAGATCCTGAAATACCTGAAAATTGAGTTCACAGTTAAGTTTCTAGATAAACTGAGGGAGTCAAAAAAAGTATCTTTTTGGGGTGCCTGGGTGGCTCAATTGGTTAAACATCTGCTTTTGGCTCAGATCATGATCTCAGGGTCCTGGGATGGCCCCCCCCATTGCCCCGCCCCGCTCAATCTCTCTCTCTCTCTCTCAAATGAATAAATAAAATCTTTTAAAAAAAGTATCTTCAGAAGGTCCCAGCAGAGGCAATGGGGGTAGAAGAAATAGGAAGACCAACTGCCTACCTTTTTCCACCATGAACAGAAGAAAGGTATGCAAGAAACTTCTAAGAGATTAAGAAATTTCAGCTTTATCCTATCTCCTATAATGCTTATTTTCATTTTACTTTTTGTGAATTAAACAGTGTATCATTCTAGAAGTATTGAAAGAAGAGATAAACTAGAACCCCCTTCTCCCCAAACAATCTAAATTCATGCTTTACATATATTGTGGCCAATAATCTTGTTCTTCATTGATGGGAACTAAAGTGAGAAAAAACAAACTGGAGGTGGGGACAGGGAAAATGTAATGTAAATATTTTTTCCCAAGTATTTTTGACAAAATGCCAATTTTCATGACTTAGAGCCAAGGCAGAACAAATTATAAAATATTTTTATGAAGCTAATTCCAAAATAGTAATTAGTTCCGTAGTCAAGAGAAAAAATCCTAATTGTGAATTAGTTAACTCAGATGGGTTATCCAACAAAGAGCTAACAAAGTCACAGAGAGAAGAACTCAAGATGAACAGGGTAGGAAGGGCCAGAAGATGAGGAGACAAAGTTGAATAGCTGTTTGGTGTTGTTACCTTTTCTCTATAATAAAGGGTGGGAGAATAGCTGCTATATTCATTAGAATGAACTTTTACTGTAAATGTTCAAAACACAAATAGGATAAGTAATATATAAGTAAGTATATCTTAAGTAAGATATAAATTTCTTTTTTTGTGTAGAAAAAGCCATGTTTCAGCAGTTCAGGATTATTTTCATAATTTACTTTGTGGTTTCACAAAATTGTCAGTTTGGTAGGCAGAATTCTAATGTGACCCCCAAGAATTTTACCCCCTACTCTACACAGCCAAATAATCCTCTTGTGTAGACAGAAATTGTAACATTTTTCTAACCCATAAACTATGGAAAATATAAAGGGATTTTGCAGATTTGCAAATAGTTAAGTTCCTAATCAGTTGACTTTGAGTTGAGAGTAAAAAGAAACTTATCCTTGGAAGGCCTGACTTAATTAGGTGAGCCCTTTAAAAGAAATTTCAGGCTTTCCCTAAATTAGAGACTTGAAGTAGCAGAGACATTTTCTTTTTGGCCTCAAAGAAGCAAATTTCCAGGTTGTAGTGAAGGGCACGGAGCAGGGAAGGACGGGCAGCTGTCAGGAGCTGAGTGTCTCAGTCCTGCAACTGCTAGGACTGAATTTTGCCAACAACCACATGGGCTTAGAAGAAGATCTTGAGCTCAAGAGCAGACCACAGTCCCAGCGGACACCTTTATTTATGGCCTGTGTGACCCTGAGCAGAGATCCAGTCTAAACCATGCCTAAACTCCTGACCCCAAAACTGTGAGATCATAGATGACTTTACCCATCATTCAAGACTCCTGGAACATATGCTATCATATCTCTTATATAAAAAGTAACATGAAGGAAGGATTTTTAAAAAAAGGAGAAGGAGAATGAAAAGAAAAGGTAGTGCCTCCCTACAGGAACTCTTTCTAAATTACACACACAACAATTCTGCTTATTTCTCACCCACTAGAGCATGGTCACGTGACCACCTTTAGCTGCAGGGCTCCTTGTTCTGGATAATTATTGAGGGTTCTCTGTCCAAGAAAGAATGTAAGAATGAATATTAGGGAAAAACTAGTCTCTACCACAAAATTAGAATAATTAAAGGTGCTAATGGGGAGTAGGCAGTGGGATGGCTGTGCCCATCCAGAATGTTACCAGAAGAGAGACCTGCCTGTATTAGAAGACATCCATATTCAATCTGGTCAGAAAATAATAAGATACAGAACAGTAAATTATCTTAGAAATCACCAATGCTGGGACGCCTGGGTGGCTCAGTTGGTTGGGCGACTGCCTTCGGCTCAGGTCATGATCCTGGAGTCCCGGGATCGAGTCCCGCATCGGGCTCCCTGCTCGGCAGGGAGTCTGCTTCTCCCTCTGACCCTCCCCCATCTCATGCTCTCTCTATCTCATTGTCTCTCTCAAATAAATAAATAAAATCTTTAAAAAAAAAAAAAGAAATCACCAATGCTAAATTCTACCTCTGATAATAAAAATAAGACCTGTGGTTGTTTTTAACTTAAAAATACATAAGTCTAGGCAATAAAATATTTCTTATGCTTACTACTATCTCTGTATGATAGCCATACTTATATTCTAAGTATACTTTTCTTCTTATAAGTTAAGGAATATAATATTGTAATTGAGTGAAATTCAGAAAAGTTTTGTGTATCAATCCACACCAACTGACATCAAACCTAATGCTTGTAAATAAATTGAACAGTTCATCTAATTGCTTATATTAAAGATTGTCAAGTAATCAATTAAATACCTTTGTATTAGTTTTCTAGAGTCACCATATCTAATTACCAAAAACTGTGTGGTTTAAACAAAAGTTTCATTCTCTCACAGTTCTGGAGCCTAGAAGTTCTAAATCAAAATGGTTGGTCTCATCTGCAGGCTCTAAGTGAATCTGTTCCTTGTCCCTCTTCTAGCTTTTGGTGATGGCTGTAAGTCCTTGGCCCTCCTTAGCTTGCGGTAACATAACCCCAATCTCTGCCTCCTTCTTCATGTGGCTGTTATCTCATTATGTATGCCTGTGTCCACATTTCCCTCTTCTTATAAGGACATCGGTCATTGGTTTAGAGCCCACCTTAATCCAGATTAACCTCATTTTAACTTGGTTCCATCCATAAAGATCCTATTTCCAAATAAAGTCGCATGCATAGATTCCAGGTGGAGATTAACTTCAGTGAGGGGGGCACTATTCAATCCATTACAACTTTCCAGAAGTCATGAAGTCAAATATATGCAAGTGACGATTAATAATATGCCAATTGGTGGGAAGGTGGCTGGCAGGGGGAGAAGAACAGGCAGGTGTAAGGCACTCAAGAGTGCTGGAGGCTAACAGGGTTTCAACTAATGTCTGAAACACTGCAGGACTATCCAACATGGCTGCCTGCCACATTAGCCCCCTGGCTGGCTGAAACTAAACATTCTTATTCCAATATAACCAGTTTCCAGGCTCTCAGGAGTTGAAGAGAAAGGTCTAGACACTTTAGGAATTGAAGGATCAAAATTTAGAGTAAAAAAGAAGATAAAATTCTGCAGAAATTTGGTGAATGGTAGAAGGGCAGTCATTTGCCCTGATACATCTATTATCATCATCAGAGTTGAATTTTACTTCTTTCTTGCTCTTACAAATCACAAACTACCAGTCTTCATTTCTCTTATCACCCATCTATCTATCCTCCTCCCAGTGTCTTGATGTGTTTCTGCATATAAATCCAGTCACTTCTCTTCATCATACTTCACAATTCCTAACACAATACTTTTATAAAGTAGATAGTCAATAAAAGCTTTTTTGAATAAACAGAATTATAATAGTTTTGAATTGCAGGGAAATAAAGTATCTGTTCCCTGCACAATTTATTAATATTTACATTATTTCCACTGAGAGATTTTTTTTTTGGACACTGTCAGCATCTGTTGAGAGATTTTATACAGTCTTGGGCGCCTGGGAGTCTCAGTTGGTTAAGAGAGATTTTATACAGTCTGAAGTTAATTCTCTGACAATGTATAATTTCATTGTTAATATGAGTAGTATTTTAATTTATAGATTGCATTTTTTGAGGTGAATTTTGCTTATGAAGAAAAAGATCTTGCATAAAATCAGTTATTTAAGACTTTGAAATATCCAATATATTATAATTATATCTTTACATATTATAATTATGTTGTCCTGTAGTTAAAATATAATTTTATCTTTGATATCAATCATAACTCAGAGTATAACTTTTTAGTTTGCTTCCACTTATTTTAATTAATGGCATAGTTGGACTTTTTCTAATATTTTATATCATTTTATAATTTAAAATGAAAATAAATTCCTGATTCCACTGGATAGGATACTTTTTTATTTTCTAGTTTAAAAATTTTATGTTCCTGGGTGCCTGGGTGGCTCAGATGGTTAAGCGTCTGCCTTCGGCTCAGGTCATGATCTCAGGGTCCTGGGATCGAGTCCCGCATCGGGCTCCCTGCTCCTTGGGAGCCTGCTTCTCCCTCTGCCTTTCTCTCTCACTCTGTCTCTCATGAATAATAAAAAAAAAAATCTAAATAAATAAATAAATAAAAATTTTATGTTCCTTTAAAATTTCTTCACATGATTGAACTTTAACATTTTATTTATTTTTATGAACATTTTCAAGACATGCATGTAAAACTTGAATCCTTGAAATCTTATTGCTCATATATGAAAAATATTCGATAGTTGTTTTTCTAAATTTGACAAAAAATCACTAAATTGTACATAACTTACCATTAGAGCTTTAAAGTTCTAAGAAGTATTTAAAATTGTAATGCTAAGGAACCATTGTGAATCAACCATGTTAAAAGAAAGACTGATTTACCAATCTCCACATTCTTTTGGAAAAAATATTGTAATATTGTTGTCATATGAAAAGATGGTCAGAGAATATGTAGACAAAAAGTATAGGGAAATAAAACTGTTCTGGAAGTTCAGGGTAACTAAACTAAAGTTGTACATAAAATTATGCTACTTTTTAAATTTTGTGATATTGTGGTATTTTCTCATTCTAAATATTTATTTTATGTGCAATTTTAAGTTTTTAATTCTGTTGAAAGAAAGTTCCAATATTTATAAACATCAACCTATTAAACTTGAGTCTCTCTCTGATATTCTCCTCTCCATTTGAGTGTTTGTTTACTGCAAGTTGATTTTTTCATTCCACTCATTTTGTTTAAGTGCTATGTGTCCTCCAGTTTGTTGTCTTTCTTTTGAATAGAGATTGTGTCCTTTACGTGTATGTTTGCTTCTATTCTGTCCAATAATACATGTTGGGAAAAGTGGCATATCCATGCTATGTCCCTCAGAAGACGCAAAGCAGTGTGGATAAGGTGAGCCAGTGCAGGGAGCTCCACATACCACAGAACCTTTGTTTATCCTGCTACTTTGCTTTTATGCCACAAGACCACTCTCTAAGGGATTCACATTTAAATCATAGAAAAGATAGTGTTGGAAAGACACAGTTGTTGACAGCCAACCTTGGCTTGTGGGCAGAGGAACAATGCCCAGAATTTGTTGTTCCAACCTGATTTAGTTTCATTCAATTTCTGACGCTCAGCAAGACTTCTATGTGGTCTAGATGTTTCTTCCCAAACACCAATAGGTGGGCTATAGCTGCAGATTTCTGGGGTAAGGAAACAAACAATAATTGTCTCTGTGCAATGACAGGGAGAAGTGAAAGCAAGATTTCTTTGAACCATCATGTGACGACTGTCTCTGGATTCATGAAGGCCCAGACTGCATCAAATCCCCACAACCCACTTTGCAACTCATGGGCCAGATCAGAACACCTTCTATATTCCCAGGGATGTCTCTGAGGGGTGTGTGTGTGTGTGTGTGTGTGTGTGTGTGTGTGTGTGTGTGTGTG
>NW_025408828.1:0-6107 GCF_002201575.2 Neomonachus schauinslandi | reverse complement strand
GTGTGTGTGTGTGTGTGTGTGTGTGTGTGTGTGTGTGTGTGTGTGTGTGTGTGTGGTTGCAAGTTATTCATATACAAACTGCCTTCTGATTTCTGCAGTTTTGCTAGGGTAAACATCGGAAACTGATTGAACAGCCTAACTGGTTGAATGTTATTCTGTTACATTAGTTCTTTTTAGTAATTCTTTGCCAAGTATATTTTCCATTTCTTTATTTTAAACTTTCCTGTATCTTTATATTTAATAAATGTATTTTAAGTAGGCTCCACATACAGAGCCCAACACAGAGCTTAAACTCACGACCTTGAGATCAAGACCTGAGCTGAGATCAAGAGTTGGGCACTTAACCGACTAAGCCACCCAGATGCACCTAACGTATGTATTTTCTATATACTGCACATAGCCATATTCCATACATATACCATATACCATAGACACATATGCCATTAAATTCAACAAAAAATTTTCTGACATGTGACTTTTTGTATTTTGACAAGTTAGTCTAATCTTTACACTAATTTTATAGATTACATCGCTTCTTGGATATATTTCTATAATCTATGTTTTTTGTTTTTAATTTGTCAAACATTCCCTTTGCGCTTTAGTTGTTGTTATTATTATGACTTATAAAATGTTTGCTATTAAGGGATTTTGTTCAGGAAGAAAAGGAACACGCAATGAAAGAGACGTTAATAGCTCTAAATCACTCAACCACATAGCCCTCCGTTAACTAGTGTAAAATAAAGATTTAGAGCCAAGTATACCAAAATTAATGTCTATTTCTAAAATTTCTTAATGCTGTAAACAAAGGCAATAAATTGGAAAAAAACTGGTATAGTTGTTCAAAGTAAGCACGTTTGTGTAACAGGCATGGGGAATTTGAACTTGGACTTGGGTACAACTCTGACACTTAGCAACCACATGAGTTTTGCAAATTGTTTAAACTTTCTGATCCTTTATATCTTCAAATTTAAAATACTGATAATAATACTCATGTAAATGGGCACCTGGGTGGCTCAGTTGTTAAGCGTCTGCCTTCGGCTCGGGTCATGATCCTGGGGTCCCGGGATCGAGCCCTGCATTGGGAGAAGCCTGCTTCTCCCTCTCCTGCTCCCCCTGCTTGTGTTCCCTCTCTCACTTTCTCTGTCAAATAAATAAAATCTTTAAAAAAAAAAAACTCACGTAAAGGAGGTTTTTAAAACTATCAGTGACATTTTAATGGAAGGAAACAAGATTGCAAATATTGGGAACATGATAGGAGTAGATTCCAGATGTTCAGGAGAGATATTGTATGGGATTATGCATGATAAGACAATATTGCAGAGAATTCCAGTTACAAGAAAATGTTCCTGTTTTTGATATTCTCACTCAAAATTTCCAGCAGTTAAGTTATTGAAGAAAAAGAAAGGCAAATTCTTTACCCCTGTTTATGTTAAGGTTTGGCAACCAAAATTATAATATGCATTGTGTTGTTCCTAAAATTTGTAAAAATATATATAATATAATTTAGGGAATATTTTTCAGTCTTTACATTGTTTTTAAGATTGATTTGTATATAACAATTGCATCACTTTTGAATCTCTAAGTTTTATTACTATAGCTCCTTTTATCATTACTCCACTTCTCATGCTGTCATTATAGCACGTTAAACTCAGTCAAATATTATTTAATGGCATTATTTAACAATTGTGATATATTTTACATACATATATTTTATAACTTTATAATATGAGATGGGATATTAATCTTTTTAGTCTTTTAGTTTAAAAATCAGTATCCTTGCAAATAATCAGTGTAACTAGGTCATAAAACTGGTATCAAGTTCTTACAATCAATGTGTGGCTTTTCAGTTTCACATAATATGTTTTATATCTTGCCCTTTTAATTATATTATAGAAACACAAGTTACCATATTCGGATTTGAAATGTAAAGTACTGGTTGTGACAATTATTTCCGCAATCCAAGAAAACCATATTTCAGTTCTTTTTCACATAAATTGACTATCTTAGCTGTGAAAATATATTATGCACAGATTTTTTTATTTAGTTGTAATACATCGGGCAAGCTATTATAAAGCTATCAGTTTAGATCATTCTGATTTAGTATATTGGCTCAACAAATAGAGGGGTGTGTTATTTTTCTGATGTTCTTAAGTTTCTCTGAAGTTTTTTTCTGATCTAACAAACTACTTTCTCCTTGTTAAAACTGAAGGACAAAAGGTTGCAAAAATTGAACTCAATTGGAAAAAAATTAAACTGACTTTAGTTTCAGCTAATATAATGTGGCATGGAGCTGGCATTTAATTCCCATTTGTTTACAAATACCAGACACTATGGAGCTTCTGAAACCTCAGGAGGAATTCCTCTTAGAGAAGGGAAATATATTAAAAGAAAAGTAAAAGTCTCTTTTATCTTTTCCATTTCTGTACTTAAACTGTGACATTTAACTTATTTTATCTAATTCAAAATCTCTGTGTTAGAAAAGAAATTTGAAAACAAACTTTTATTTGATAAAATAAGTAACCTACAGAATTAAGGAAGTCTAAATAGATAACATAGTATTGATCTATGATTATTAGATGAATTTGGAAATTACATTATTCATATTTATTTTAGTAAGAGGCTATCATATCTTGAAACAAATGAGAAATCACTTGGGACTACAGAGAGGTAGGATGAAACCCCAAAACTAGCACCTGATAACTCTCTCCATTCTTCACAAGCAGGGCAGATCTGATGAGCCACACCAAACAGGGAGGAATGAGCCTACAGCCATCCATGAGAGTTCTATTGCTACTTCCTGTCTGTAGCCCCACCACTTCCTGAAGTGAGTGTTTTGACTTTGGAAGTTAAAGAGTTGCATACACTTTTCCAGGTAGAACATTTAACTTCTGGGTTGGAAAATGACTTGAAGTCCTGTGATAATAAAGGAATGATTCCAAAGGCACTGAAAAGGTCCTGAGATTACTTTGTAAAGTAATCCTATCTCCCCATCTTTTAACTTCAGTTTGTCTAGGACAACGTCTAAAATTTTTTCATAACTTGCTCATTTATGGATCGTGGGATATAATCCCAATGTTTGAAGTTAAAAAAAAGAAAAGTTTATCATGCTTATTGAAAACGATAATACATATTTGGCTTGTCATCTAATATAATCTTATTTTTAGACATTTGATTTTGGGGAGTGACTTAATTTTTTAAAGTTTTCTCTCCTTTGTGATTTCACTCAAATATTAATCTAACCTAAAATGATTTTTTTTCCCTGACACTCTAAAGGGCTGTAGTAATTTTGAAACCTCATAAGGGATTTTCTGGAACCCAAATTACATTAAAATTAAGCTGATTCTTGATTTCATTTATGTAATCCTAACAAAATACATTGTGAAGAATACTTTTTTATTACTAAAACTTCCTATACTCTGATTCTAGATATTGAAAATGTACCAAATCACTAAATCCCATCCATTCTATAATGTAAACATGTGAAAAAACACATTTGATTCTGAACTCATGATCATGTAATAATTTTTATCAATCCTCTTTTTATTTCACATTTCACAGAATTATTTCTTATAAATGTGCTATGTTTTAAATTCAAAGAGTATTTCAAATTAAATTTACTTCTAACATTAAGAGTTTATTATAATCATTATTATTTCCACATTACAGATGAGGACACTGAGTTTCCATCAGGGTACCTAATTTAATCCAGACTACATTGCCAGTAGGAGGTAATGGGTGCTCCAAAACATAAGTCCATTTATTTTCTGGGGAGAGTCTTCATTCCACCGAAGTGGCTTCAGTATTCTCTCATTTTACTGTTTTGATTGTCTTCAAGCATTAACCCAGCACCCTATTGAATCAGCAGTGTATAAGAGACTATTCAAAGAAGTAAACCTTACACCACAAAATTATAATTGCTTGTTTATGTAAGCATGCATGAAATCAATATCTTTTTATTTATAAATTTCTTACTCCCTAACTCTTAAAAGCAACCATTTGATACTAAATAGATGTATAATTGCAGAACAGATGACCAGAGGAAGGACTCTACTTAATATTTGTTTTATAACTGACACAAACTGCTTTATCACTTTTGGGTGCAAATAGAATCCTATCACTTCTATTGTCCAAATAATTGCTAGAGTTCTAGATGTTTTTATTAGCAAGAGGCACAACATGTCCCTCCTGCCACATCTTAAATGATCAGAGAACCAAGAACATGAATGTCAAGTCAAAGGTATTGGCCCGTCTTTCTGACAACAGATATGAGGCAGGTGAATGATTATAGAGGGTGATTTGTCCTCCAGGAGCTCTAATTTGGCTGCCACTCCGCTGCATCCCTGTGGAAGAACTTTTCCAAAGAATCCTGACACAACCTTCATAGCTCCATTTCGTTTCATATTTGCAACTTCGTACCATGCTTCAAAGTGAGAGCAATTTTAGTTCACCTTCACATACTTAACCTATCCTCAAAGCAGGGCATTTTGCCAGGTAATTAAGCCTGGAGATTCCAGGTTCATCCCTCGATTGTGCCTGAAAGTGGATTAGCCACCAAACCTGAAGCCCTTCATGTTATTGCAGATCATCAGCCCACATGGCAGCTTCCTTTAGGGAAAATTTTCCTTTAGGACCTTTGATACATTTTCATGCCAGAAGATGCAACTTAGTTAGAAGAATCTCTAAACCTGCAAAAGGTTCTCTTAAAACTAATTGCCAAAGAGACATAGATGGTGATTTTATTCAGTTTGTTTCAATAGAAACTCCCTAAGCCCTATTCAAATACATCCTGTCTTTCGTATACCAATAAGTATCAATAGACAAGAAGGGTAACATGACTTCCATCATATCAGGAATGATTCTGTTACACAGGACGATAAATATCTACTGACTCTACATTTGTGGAAACGAGTCTTCATGCTGTGTACCTCGCCATAAAAACAAAAATAAACTCCAGTTACCAGATGCCTTGCTTGAACAAACTGCACAGCAGGTTCTATTACTCTGTTGTTACTAATTCCACTCCCTCAACCTCCAACCCACTCAGTTTAACAATTCTTGAAGGAGAACAAAATCCCAGGTTGGGACAACAAACTGAAATCAAAATATGTTCAATAATATAATATTTTATTGTATTTTATAATTTTATTGTAAATATTTTCACATTTGAAATAATTTTATAGATGTGTCCTGTATACCCACCATATAAATTCTATTACTATTATTGTGTTATATTTGATTTGTCATCCAGTTACCCATGTATCCATCCCTCTACCCATCCCTTACCCAAACATGTTTTTACTGGTACATTTCAAAATAAATTTCAAACATTTTCTCTTTAGGGTATCAGAATGTATATTGTTAAATAGATTTTAGTATTTGTTCGGTTTTTCTTATGATAAAAACTGATATAAAATGGAATGCATCCATATTAATGCACATTCTCTGAGTTTTTCCACACATCTGCTTAACACAACCCCTGAGCAATATATAGAATATCATCATCACCAAAAAGTTGCCTCTTACTGTACTTGCCACACCCCAAGATAAACATTGTTATGGTTATTTTCCCCTGTTTATTCGATTATCCTGTTCATAAAAGTAGAATAACCATATGGTTGAGCATATATTGAGTGTTATTCTCTTTTCATTGTTGAATAGAAATATATAACTGCATGAATATAATATAGCTTATTAATTCTCCTATTAATGTACATTTTTTTTAATTTTTTTTAAGATTTTATTTATTTATTTGAGAGAGAGAGAATGAGAGAGAGCATGAGAAGGAGGAAGGTCAGAGGGAGAAGCAGACTCCCTGCTGAGCAGGGAGCCCGACGCGGGACTCGATCCCGGGACTCCAGGATCATGACCCGAGCGGAAGGCAGTCGCTCAACCAACTGAGCCACCCAGGTGTCCCGATTAATGTACATTGAGCTTGTTTCCAGTTCTTTGCCATTATGAAAAGAGTTATGAACATTCTCATATGAACTTTTATGACATTTGCTTTCATTTCTCTTGGTTAACTACATAGGATTAGAATTGCTGAGTCATAGGGTAGATTTATGTGTAACTTTATTTAGAAATTATCAGGTTTTTTTTTTTTTTTTTTT
>NW_025408827.1:0-71857 GCF_002201575.2 Neomonachus schauinslandi | reverse complement strand
AAAAAAAAAAAAAAGCGGGTTGGTTATGACAAGGTTACTTTCCTTCAGGGGATGGCAGGGATCTATCAGGCATATTACCTAACTAATTCTGATCAGGTGACTAGTTTAAAATTCCATTTCTGGGAGAACTGAAATCGTAATCAAGTTAAGTTTTGGCTTGGTAATATGGGGCTTAGCATACACAACTCCATTTTGGACCTGTTGTCTTGTTTTTACTACCAGAGAAGAATGACAAAGTAATAGAAGAGACACAAAATGATGGAATTCAAAATTTAGATCTCAGCACAAGGATTCCTATCTTCTTAGACAAAGGTGGAAATGTTGGCAAATGTATAAGGAAACGTGTTCAGTGAAGTTTACTGCAAGGCAGAATAGAAAATTCTAAGTGTTTTGGTTGACAAGCTTGGCCAAGAGAAGGAGTCCTTGAAGTGGAACCACAGTGAAATACTCATGCATGTAATTCTATCACACAAACTAGGAAAAAATATCTTACTAGAAGATCACATTTCATGTTTTCAAGTATCCATGTCTTTTTAAAAATGATGAACATTTTTGAGTCTGTAACATGTACAAAATAAGCACACTTGCAAAGATAAAGTCTTTACAAAAGTCCCCTAATTTGATACAACTCCTCAATGAGCTAACTTTTTATATCTCCATTTTACAGATGATAAAATTAATGCATTTGAGCAGTGGATTCACTTGCCCACATGAGTGGCAGAGTTAAGATTCCAACAGGCATGCATTCAATCATTTTTTTTTCTTTTTTCTTTTCATGAGCTACTTGTTCATTCAAGTGTTGATGGCTTGCAAAACTTTTATGGCAGAAATGGCTAAAATTGGAGATCTATTCTGTAATTTTGTTTTCTCTATGAATTGGAATGTAATCCCATTGTTCTATTTTAGCAACAGAACACTCAAGCACTAAACATGTTAATTGTGGAATGTGGAATGTCCACTGTAGGATCTTGGTTAGAAAACCACTGCAAACCAAGTCAAAAACTTTGAGAAAGACAAGAACAAGGATCCTTGTCTGGCACCAAGAACACTCCTGGCAGCAAATTCATTGGCTTCCTCTAGCAATTTTGCAATGCTCGGTGTTGGGATCCCAGGCAGCACCAAGAAAACGGCTGTTGGGCTCTTTGAGAGATTCAGTCACCATTAAAGACAGTTGGATAAAATATGGTTTTAACAAGCCCAATATTTTTTTTTAAACATTGCCTTGAGTTCCAGCTGGCAGCTCTGAATATTTCTGCCTCTGTTTTCACCATCAAACTGAAAATTTTCCAATGTTGAAGGTAAACCACTGGGCCCTCCGACAGCAGCTCTTCCTCTCCCTGAAATATGTGTGCAGGCTGCATGAGCCTGAGCAGCACATATAATGGAGATGAGGGAGGTCACAGCCTCTGAGGCTTGCTAGACAAAATCTTCTCTTTCCATTTCACCCAGACTGTTTCTCATCCCTGGAGGTACTTTTGTGTTCCAGAAATGTGCTCATAGGTCATGGTGCAATTCAGCATGGCTGAAATATTATTCAGGAAATAGATGTGCTTTTCTGTTGTTTGATTGCTTTGTTTTGTTTTTGTAGAAATGTTGAGAGTTTTGCAGAAACTTTTTGATTTTGCTACGGAGCACCTTAAAAATGAACAACATTGAAAAATGGGGAAATTCAGACAGCAGGTCTTTAAGACAATGTCTACTTCTCCCAAGACAAGACCAGTGGAGATATTAAATTTTTAAAATCCTGAAATAGGATTTACTACAATTCCCAGAAGTCCCCATTCAGGCTTTTTGTTTGTTTGTTTGTTTCTGTAGTGTAAGCCTCTCAGTCATAGGCAGCTCTAGGGAAATGGACCTATTAGGCAAAATTTAGCTCCTCACTCAACTGAACTGAAAGATTCTAGGGCTCCAAATGCCTGCTTAGACTGTGCACCTGCAGAAAGGGAGGGGGCAGAGCAGTGAAGGGTGAGTCATCACCACAAGTAAAAATAAGCAAAAAATAGAGGAGGAAAAAGATTAGAAGAGACAGTGAATGCATACAACAGTAGCATAAACCAACCACATCTCAAATTCAAATAGCCCACCAGGTGGTCACATACTACACTCCATTCTGACTCTAAGAGTGGAGGGAGAGGATTTGGAAATCATCAGTGATGAAGTAAGGGGACGTTCATTTCTGGAGATTAGTCGTGAGGACCACTATTGTAGTCAGGCCCTTGAGAAATAATAAATTCCTTAAAAGATGCAAGGAAGGGAAGAACAAAGATGATTCCTAGGGATCCAGCCAGAACTTCTTACATTCAGTGACACCTCTGAGAGAGAAAGCTGGTGTTTCAGAGACTTCCTGTTCTTTGTTGGCCTCCCTTGGAAGATTTCAGAGGCAGCTCTCACTCAGAAGCACAGGCTCCTTCCTTTGAATATATCCAAATGTACAATGATCAGATTACCCATGGTCCAAGCCCACATCTCCCAGGTTTCAAATTACCAACAATGATAAGCCTCTCTGTCTGGATTGTGCAGATAATCATCTCAATTCTCCATTTCCCTGGTGAAACTCACTGTCACACTTTACTTTTGCCTCAAAAATAAATGGCCAGCCAAAAGTGTGCTGAGAGGGAAGAACAGAGTGGAGAGAGGAGTGTATTCCTTGGGAAAGCCATTGCAGGATCTTGGTGAGCAGAGACAGTCATGGCAAATTTGGAAGAGGGGCCTCACAACCCGTATGTATTATCTACTGGATAAGAGCATTGACACTCTTGGAGTATAGGGACCTCTTTAAAACTTAGGATGGCCAGCCATCCCAGTTTGCCCAGGATTACCCCAGTTTTCGTACTGAAAGTCTCTTATCTCTCCCGGGTATGCAGAAAGTCCCAATGGCCATAGATACGGAAAATTGGGGGAAACATGCAAAACCTGTACAGCAGCCCAAAAAATAGGGCTGAAATTACACTGTTGCTGATGTCAAATGACCGCAATGCAGATTACCCACCTTCTAGATGGCTATTGCTGCTTGTTTCCCCATGATTCTGTCTTAGTCTGGGTTTCTGTAACAGAATGCCCAGACCGAGTAGCTTATAAACAACAGAAAGTTCTTACTCACACGCCTGGAGGCTAGGAGTCCAAAATCAAGGCATTGGCAGATTCTGTGTTTGGTGAGAGCCCACTTCCGACTTCACAGATGGTGTCTTTTCTCTGTCCTCACATGGCAGAAGAGGAGAGAGAGCTCCTTTGGGCTTCTTTTATAAAGGCACGAAGCCCATTCAGAAGGACTCCACCCTCATATCTTAACCACCTCCCAATGGCCCCACCTCCTAATACCATTACCTTGAGAGTTAGGTTTCAATAAACGAATTTGAGGGGGACACAACATTCAGATCCTAGCAACTGCTGATGTTGGCAACCATAATCTGCAGTTCACTATACCGGATCATTCACTGTTGTATTACTCTGAGGGATTAGTGTGCAATTCCAGTGCCTGGTAATCATGAGTCTTAACAGTCCACTTTTTACTTTGCCTCTGGATCAACTATTGTGCTTTTTATCAAAATAAACCTAGTTTAATTTTTTCACATTTTGACTATTGTGCTCATGTTTTCTAAGAGTTCAGATAATGAAAATGAGAGTGATTACAAAACCTACTGCAGCATGATGTGGAAATTGCTAGAAAAGAAGGCTAAATGACTGCTATTTTAATGACAGATGGAAGAACAGGTACAATGGGATTGGGGAGCTAAGTAACCAAAACAGAGCACAGTACACAATCTGCAGGAAAGAATTTGGAGTTGTGCATGACAAAAGGACATTGATGGTGAAAGGCTGACTTGGAGACCAAATCTCATAAGTTCAAGATGAGACAGGCATGCCTTTCTTTCAATGAAGAGCCTTTTTTTTTTTTTTGGCCCCTAAAAAGACACCAGTGCTCAGCTGACAAAGGAACCAGTGAATTAGCTTAAGCACACCACACAAATGAATAGACATTGTGATATCTTTCTCTTGGTGTCTCTATGAAACTGAGTAGTTACATGTTCTGACTCATTTTACAACTGAAGTGTCTATTGTTGAATAAAAGAGAAAATTTTCATAATAAATGTGCTGGTCCCTTAGAGTTTAGAGTTGATTCTGTCAGTTCTTACCAATGACCATGCTATCCGCAGTTAAGGAAGTGTTGAGTCAAATTGAGGCAACAAAAAGTGTTCTTTCTCACTCTTCAGAACTTTGATGTGAAAAATGAATTTTCCAATCACTCTCTTGAATTCTGTGAAGATTTTAAAGAAACCACAGAAAACATAGAACAAAAGATTCTTGATATCTAAACACAAACTAGACTTAGCAAATCTGCATATTTGGCAGACATTGCAAATGTAAATCTTGATAAATTCCATTCAGTCTATATACTTCTTGCAGAAGAAAATGGGAGATTTAGTTGCTAATGTCCTGCACACTGGGTACACAATACTGCTAAGAGCAGATGTGATTTACTTCTCTGTGAAATTGAGGTTCTCATAATGAAAGTTTCTCCTCTGAGGAATTTTTCACTTTCTTCAAAATGTGCAGAAGCCTTTAATGAGGTATTGTACAGAAATTAAAGGAGATAGCCTCCTCACACATGTGTCTAAAAGGGGGCTATAATTGTTATGAGCCCTCAATAAATATTTCATGGCAGCCCAATATTTTAACACCTTTTGTAGGATCTCCATTCAGCAGATGATGTAGAAGTGGGAGTTTAAAAAACATGTCCAGAAAATTTTTGATACACTTCCTTTTAAGAAGTGGAGGTTCAGAGGAGCAAGATGGCGGTGGAGTGGGAGAACTGGATTTTGACTGGTCCCAGGAATTCAGCTGGATAGGGATCAAACCATTCTGAACACCTACGAACTCAACGGGAGATCAAAGAAAAGAATAGCAGCAACTCTCTGAAGAGAAAAGTGACCACTTTCTGGAAGGTAGGACATGGGAGAAGTGAATCCGAGGTGATATTCGGGAGGATAGACGGCGGGGGAGGGGGCCTCCATCGGCCACTACTGGCAAGTGATAGAGCAGCGGAGCACAAAATCGGAACTTTTAGAAGTCTGCTCTGCTGAGGGACGTCACTCCAGTGGCTAAGCAGGGGGAGTAACACTCACAGGACAGCATGGTCTCAGGACCCTTGGGGTCACAGAAAGACTGGGGGTGCCTGAGTGCAGCAGAGCTCCCAGGTATCGGAGCGGGGAAGCTGGCTGCAGAGATGGAGCCGAGGTATGCGCTGTCAGCTCGGGGTTGCCATAAACCGTGATCCCTGGCACATTCGGGCCCCTGCTCCTCTGGCAGGGACCCAACAAGTGGCAGATCTGGGGAGACTCCCCTTCCTCCCCTGGGAGAAGCAGCACGGGAGCGCACTTCAGGGATCTGCTGGGTTTGGAGACTCCACACAGGGTCAGGTGCCAGAGATAGAAACACGCGGTCACAGGCCGGGTGAGCACGGAGTGTGGCTGGAGACCAGGGAGACGGGAGGGATTGACTGCTTTTCTCTGGGGGCTCACTGAGGAGTGCGGCCCCAAATTCTCGGCTCCTCTGGGGCAGAGATTGGGAGGCTGCCATTTTCACTCTCATCCTCCAAAGCTGTACGGACAGCTTGGAACAAAAGCTCCTGAGAGCAAACCCGAGCAGATTGCTTAGCCTGGACCCAGCAAGGGCGGGGCAATTCTGCCTCCAGCAAAGACATTTGGGAACCATGGCAACAGGCCCCTCCCCCAGAAGATCAGCAAGAACAGCCAGCCAAGACCAAGTTTACCAATCAAGGAGAACAGCAGAACTCCAGCGCTAGGGGAATACTGCACATAGAATTCATGGCTTTTTTCCCATAATTTTTAATCTTTCAAAGTTAATTTTTTTTAACTTTCTTTTTCTTTTTTCTTTTTTTTTTTTAATTTTTCTTTTTCCCTTTTTCAACCAATATCTTATCAATCCCTTTTTAAAAAAATCTTTTATATTTTTCATTTTTAGAGTCATATTCTATCCCTTCATAGCAGCTAACCTTATTTTTGGTATATATACATAAGTTGTTCTCTCTTTAAAATTTTGGGATACAGTTTCTTCTAACAACAAAATATACCCTAAATCTCTAGTGTATGGCTTTGTTCGTCTCCTGCCTGATCACATTCTCTCCCCCCTTTTTTTAAAATCCTCTTCGTTCTTTTTTCAACCAACTTTTTATCAATTGCTTTTATAAAATCTTTTATAATTTTCATCTTTACATTCATATTCCATCCCTTCATCATATTAATGCTTTATTTTGTACATATATAAGTTTTTCTTTCTTTAAAATTTTGGGAGGCACTTTCTTCTGACAGACCAAAATACACCCAAAATCTAGTGTGTGGCACTGATCTATGCACCAGCCTGATCATATTTTATCATATTATGTTTTTGGGGGGTTTTTTGTTTATTTTTATCTTCTTCTTTTTTTCTTTTTTCTTTCTTTCCCTTTCTTTTCCCCTGGTTTCAGGTCTCTTCTGATTTGTTTAGTGTATATTTTTCTGGGGACATTGTTACCCTGTTAGCATTTTGTTCTCTCATTCATCTATTTCCTCTGGACAAAATGACAAGATGGAAAAAATCACCTCAATAAAAAGAACAAGAGGCAGTACTGACTGCCAGGGACCTAATTAATACACACAGTAGTAAAATGTCAGAACTAGAGTTCAGGGCACCTGGGTGGCTCAGTTGGTTAAGCGACTGCCTTCGGCTCAGGTCATGATCCTGGAGGCCTGGAAATGAGCCCCACAATGGGCTCCCAGCTCAGCGGGGAGCCTGCTTCTCCCTCTGACCCTCTCCCCTCTCATGCTGTTTCTCTCTTGCTCACTCTCTAATAAATAAATAAATAAATAAATAAATAAATAAATAAATAAATAAAATCTTTTAAAAAAAGAACTAGAGTTCAGAATGATGATTTTAAAGATACTAGCTGGGCTTCAAAAAAGCATGGAAGATATTAGAGAAACCCTTCTTGGAGAAATAAAAGAACTAAAATATAACCAAGTCAAAATCAAAAAGGCTGTTAATGAGGTGCAATCAAATATGGAGGCTCTAACTGCTAGGATAAATGAGGCAGAAGAGAGAATCAGTGATATAAAAGACCAAATGATGAAAAATAAAGAAGCTGAGAAAATGAGAAATAAACAACTACTGGATCACGAGGGCAGAATTCAAGAGATAGGTGATACCATAAGATGAAACAATATTAGAATAATTGGGATCCCAGAAGAAGAAGAGAGGGGGGGCAAAAGGTATATTGGAGGAAATTATAACAGAGAACTTCCCTAATTTGGGGAAGGAAACAGGCATCAAAATCCAGGAGGCACAGAGAACCCCCCTCAAAATCAATAAAAATAGGTCAACACCCTGACATCTAATAGTAAAACTTACGAGTCTCAAAGAGAAAATCCTGAAAGCAGCTCGAGAGAAGAGATCTGTGACCTACAATGGTAGAAACATTAGATTGGCAAAAGGCCTATCCACAGAGACCTGGCAGGCCAGAAAGGACTGGCATGATATATTCAGAGCACTAAGTGAGGAAAATATGCAGCCAAGAATACTATATCCAGCTAGGCTGTCACTGAAAATAGGAGAGATATAAAGCTTCCAGGACAAACAAAAACTAAAGGAATTTGCAAACACGAAACCAGCCCTACAGGAAATCTTGAAAGGGGTCCTCTAAGCAGAGAGAGAGCTTAAAAGTAACATAGACCAGAAAGGAACACAGACAATATACAGTAACAGTCACCTTACAGGCAATACAATGGCACTAAATTCCTATCTTTCAATAGTTACCCTGAATGTAAATGGGCTCAATGCCCCAATCAAAAGACACAGGCTATCAGACTGGATTAAAAAACAAGACCCATCGATATGCTGTCTGCAAGAGACTCATTTTAGACCCAAAGACAGCCCCAGATTGAAAGTGAGGGGGTGGAAAACCATTTACCATGCTAATGGACACCAAAAGAAAGTTTGGGGTGGCAATCCTTATATCAGACAAATTAGATTTTAAACCAAAGACTGTAATAAGAGATGAGGAAGGACACTATATCATACTTAAAGGGTCTATCCAACAAGAAGATCTAACGATTGTATATATCTATGCCCCAACCATGGGAGCAGCCAATTATATAAGGCAATTAATAACCAAAGCAAAGAAACACATCAACAACAATACAATAATAGTGGGCACTTGAAAACCCCCCTCACTGAAATGGACAGATCATCTAAGCAAAAGATCAAGGGAAATAAAGACTTTAAATGACACACTGGACCAAATGGACTTCACAGACATATTCAGAACATTCCATCCCAAAGCAACAGAATACACATTCTTCTCTAGCACCCATGGAAGTTTCTCCAGAATAGATCACATCCTAGGTCACAAATCAGGTCTCAACCAGTACCAAAAGATTGGGATCATTCCCTGTATATTTTCAGATCACAATGCTTTGAAACTAAACTCAATCACAAGAGGAAAGTCAGAAAGAAATCAAATACAAGGAGGCTAAAGAACACCCTACTAAAGAATGAATGGGTCAACCAGGAAATTAAAGAAGAATTTTTTTAAAAATTCATGGAAACCAATGAAAATGAAAACACAACTGTTCAAAATCTTTGGGATGCAGCAAAGGCAGTCCTAAGAGGAAAGTATATAGCAATACAAGCCTTTCTCAAGAAACAAGAAAGGTCTCAAATACACAACCTAACCCTACACCTAAAGGAGCTGGAGAAAGAACAGCAAATAAAGCCTAAACCCAGCAGAAGAAGAGAAATAACAAAGAACAGAGTAGAAATCAATGAAATAGAAACCAAAAGAACAGTAGAACAGATCGACAAAACTAGGAGCTGGTTCTTTGAAAGAATTAACAAGATTGATAAACCCCTGGCCAGACTTATCAAAAAGAAAAGAGAAATGACCCAAATCAACAAAATCATGAATGAAAGAGGAGAGATCACAACCAACACCAAAGAAATACAAACAATTATAAGAACATATTATGAGCAACTCTAGGCCAGCAAATTAGATAACCTGGAAGAAATGGATGCATTCCTAGAGATGTATCAACTACCAAAACTGAACCAGGAAGAAACAGAAAACCTGAACAGACCTATAACCACTAAGGAAATTGAAGCAGTCATCAAAAATCTCCCAACAAACAAAAGCCCAGGGCCAGATGGCTTCCCAGGGGAATTCTACCAAACATTTCAAGAAGAATTAATACCCATCCTTCTGAAACTGTTCCAAAAAAGAGAAATGGAAGGAGAACTTCTGAACTCGTTTTATGAGGCCACCATTACCTTGATCCCCAAACCAGACAAAGACCCCATCAAAAAGGAGAATTACAGACCAATATCCCTGATGAACATGGATGCAAAAATTCTCACCAAAATACTAGCCAATAGGATCCAACAGTACATTAAAAGGATTATTCTCCATGACCAAGTGGGATTTATCCCTGGGCTGCAAGGTTGGTTCAACATCTGCAAATCAATCAACATGATACAATACATTAACAAAAAAAGAACAAGAATCATATGATCCTCTCAAAAGATGCAGAAAAAGCATTTGACAAAGTACAGCATCCTTTCTTGATCAAAACTCTTCAGAGTATAGGCATAGAGAGTACATACATCAATATCATAAAAGCCATCTATGAAAAACCTACAGCGAATATCATTCTCAATGGGGAAAAACTGAGAGCTTTCCCCCTAAGGTCAGGAACGCGGCAGGGATGTCCACTATCACCACTGCTATTCAACATAGTATTAGAAGTCCTAGCCACAGCAATCAGACAACAAAAAGAAATCAAAGGCATCCAAATCGGCAAAGAAGAAGTCAAACTCTCACTCTTTGCAGATGATATGATACTTTATGTGGAAAATTCCAAAGACTCCACCCCAAAACTGCTAGAACTCATACAGGAATTCAGTAAAGTGGCAGGATATAAAATCAATGCACAGAAGTCAGTGGCATTCCTATACACTAACAACAAGACAGAAGAAAGAGAAATTAAGGAGTTGATCCGATTTACAATTGCACACAAAACCATAATATACCTAGGAATAAATCTAAGCAAAGGGGCAAAGGACTTGTACTCAGAAAACTATAAAATACTCATGAAAGAAATTGAGGAAGACACAAAGAAATGGAAAAATGTTCCATGCTCATGGATTGGAGAACAAATATTGTGAAGATGTCAATGCTACCTAGAGCAATCTACACATTCAGTGCAATCCCCATCAAAATACCATCCACTTTTTTCAAAGAAATGGAACAAATAATCCTAAAATTTGTATGGAACCAGAAAAGACCCCGCATAGCCAGAGGAATGTTGAAAAAGAAAAGCAAAGCCGGCGGCATCACAATTCCGGACTTCCAGCTCTATTACAAAGCTGTCATCATCAAGACAGCATGGTACTGGCACAAAAACAGACACATAGATCAATGGAACAGAATAGAGAGCCCAGAAATGGACCCTCAACTCTATGGTCAATTAATCTTTGAGAAAGCAGGAAAGAATGTCCAATGGAAAAAAGACAGTCTCTTCAACAAATGGTGTTGGGAAAATTGGATGAGCACATGCAGAAGAATGAAACTGGACCATTTCCTTACACCACACACAAAAATAGACTCAAAATGGTTGATAGATCTAAATGTGAGACAGGAGTCCGTCAAAATCCTAAAGGAGAACACAGACAGCAACCTCTTCGACCTCAGTCACAGCAACTTCTCCCTAGAAACATCGCCAAAGGCAAGTGAAGCAAGGGCAAAAATGAACTATTGGGACTTCATCTAGATAAGAAGCTTTTGCACAGCAAAAGAAACAGTCAACAAAACGAAAAGACAACCGACAGAATGGGAGAAGATATTTGCAATGACATATCAGATAAAGGGCTAGTATCCAAAATCTATAAAGAACTGATCAAACTCAACACCCAAAGAACAAATGATGCAATCAAGAAATGGGCAGAAGACATGAACAGACATTTTTCCAAAGAAGACATCCAAACTGCCAACAGACACATGAAAAAGTGCTCAATATCACTCAGCATCAGGGAAATCCAAATCAAAACCTCAATGAGATACTACCTCACACCAGTCAGAATGGCTAAAATTAACAAGTCAGGAAACGACAGATGTTGGTGGGGATGTGGAGAAAGGGGAACCGTCCTACACTGTTGGTGGGAACGCAAGCTGGTGCAACCACTCTGGAAAACAGTATGGAGGTTCCTCAAAAAGTTGAAAATAGAGCTACCATACGATCCAGCAATTGCACTACTGGGTATTTACCCCAAAGATACAAATGTAGGGATCTGAAGGGGTATGTGCACCCCGATGTTTATAGCAGCAATGTCCACAATAGCCAAACTGTGGAAAGACCCAAGATGTCCATCGACAGATGAATGGATAAAGAAGATGTGGTATATATATACAATGGAATATTATGCAGCCATCAAAAGGAATGAAATCTTGCCATTTACAACGATGTGGATGGAACTGGAGGGTGTTATGCTGAGCAAAATAAGTCCATCAGAGAAAGACATGTATCATATGACCTCACTGATATGAGGAATTCTTAATCTCAGGAAACAAACTGAGGGTTGCTGGAGTGGTGGGGGGTGGGAGGGTTGGGGTGGCTGGGTGATAGACATTGGGGAGGGTATGTGCTATGGTGAGTGCTCTGAATTGTGTAAGACTGTTAAAAAAAAAAAGAAGATAGCAGGAAGGGAAGAATGAAGGGGGGTTAATCAGAGGTGGAGACATACCATGAGAGACTATGGACTCTGAGAAGCAAACTGAAAGTTCTAGAGGGGAGGGGGGTGGGGGGATGGGTTTTGGTAATGGGTATTAAAGAGGGCACGTACTGCATGGAGCACTGGGTGTTATACACAAACAATGAATCATGGAACAATACATCAAAAACTAATGATGTAATGTATGGTGGTTAACATAACATATTAAAAAAAAAAAAAGTGGAGGTTCATTGCCCTCCCCTGAAAGACAGCTTTGCCAGGTAAAGTATTCTTGGTTGGCAAATTTTTTCTTTCAGCCCTGTGTCTTAGAGATCTCTTTTAAGATTATTTTCTGTGGTGACCTATGATCTTTATGAACTTGAATATTCAAATATCTCCCCAGATTTGGGACATTCCCAGCCATTTTTTCTTTCTATATTAATAAGCATGTGATCCTTAGCCAGCACAGTGGTGAGTCTGCAGTGGCTAAAGGGGCTGGTGGGGTCCTCAGTGGTGCCTCCAGGTTCAGTGGCCAGAAACCACAGCAGGCAACAGTGATGGCCAGAGCTGGTGGTGTGCACAAATGTGGCTGCAGGTGCCAGCTGTAGGTGCCTCTGTGGTAACAGAGGCCATCTGCAGACACATGTAGTGATGGGGCCAGGGCAGGCAGCAAGGGCCAGGGCCAACAGCAGGCACACTGGTAACTGCAGGAGCCCTGGATTTGGTGTGTACTGCCGTGGCTGCTGGGTTTTGTCATGGGCACATGGCAGTGAAAGCCATCGACAGAGGTCAGGCTGGGAGCATGCAGGTGCAGAGCTGGAAAAGCTAGTTACAGATGAGTGAAGTCATGCAGGTCAGTGACAAAAGATAAGCCCCACAAGCAGCTGTGGGGGGCCCTGCTATCCACAAGTGCCTATGGGATGAAAGCTGGCAAAATCTGCAGGGGTCCGCTGCGGCTGTGCTAGTCCTTGGTTTCTTTAGAAATGAAATCTGCTGGGTTTGTCTGCAAAGCAGGTCACTGGGGACTGCGGTAGTTGCTATTGCCAGCCCCTGCTTTTTTGCTTGGGTAGGCAAGGTTCTTACCCTGTGAAGAACCATTCACAGTCTCTTGAATAAACTTCCTATATTCTCTTGTTTCTGGGATTTTGTACATGCTCTTTTTTTTTCACTCCATCCTCTTCCTCAACTAACTCCTAACATTCTCAGAGGTTTTCCCTAAATACCCTAGAGTGGGTTGGGTACCCTGGCTCTGCATATCTGTAGCTTCTTGGGCTTATCCTTATCATAGAACTTATCATGTCATGTGGTAATGACTTTATTTTGTTTTTCTGGTATATTTTACAAATGTATTTTGCTCACTGTTATATCCCCAGCACCTAGGTCAGTGCCTTTCACAAAGAGCAGTCACATAATAAATGCTAATTTGTGTTTATAAATAACACAAATTATAAATAAGTGATATAAGGCTATGTATTAGTTTTTTAGGACTATCCTAACAAATTACCACAAATCTGGTGGCTTAAAACAACAGAAATATATTCTCTCCCAGGTTTGGAGATCAGAGGTTGGAAACCAAGGTGCCAGCAGGGCCATGCTCTCTAGTGAAAAATCCTTTCTTGTCCTTCCAGCATGTTGGAGGCTCCTGGCATTCCTTGGCTTGTGGCAGCAACATTTCATTCTCTAATTCCAGCTTCATGTAAACTTCTCCCCTGTGTCTCTGTGTCTCTTCTTTTCTGTCTCTTATGAGGATACTCATCATTGGATTTAAGTTTCATCCTAATCCAGGATGAGCTCCTCTCAAGATTCTTACCTTAATTACATCTGCAAATACCTTTATTCCAAATAAGGTCACATTCTGAGGTTCTGGATGGACATAATTTTGGAGGTCCTCTATTCAACCCACCACATTCTGCACTCTGGCCTCTGACTTTGTGTCCATTCCCTGTGAAAAGTATATTCCCTCCATCCCCACATCCCCAAAGTTAAGACAATTCATGAAAACATCAACTAAGTCCAAGGTCTTCTATAAATATTATCAGTTCAAAAGGTCCCCAGTTTCATCACCTAAATCATCTGAGTCAGGTATGATTGAGATTCCAGGACCAATGCATCCTATAGCAAAATTCTTCTCCATCTGTGGACTTGTGAACTAGAAGACAAATTATCTACTTCCAAAATACAATAGTGGTACAGCTGTAAGGTAGGCATTCTCTCTCCAAAAGGGAGAAACTGGAAGGAATTAAGGGATCACTGGCCCCAGCAGAGTTCAAAACCCAACAAGGAAAATTCCTTTAGATTTCAAGACTTGCAAATTGTCCTCTGTGGCTCACGGCTTCTGCCTCTGGGCACACAGCTAGCTCCATTACCTCCTGCCCCTCCACAGTAGCCCCATCGTCCACTGTGTCCCCAGCAGCTGCTCCTGTACCCTCAGCTCCTGGGCCTACATCTCCATACTCCAAGCCATTCTTCCTGCTCCTTGAAGAGTAGCACACATTTGCAGTCTTGTAGCTCATTTCCTATTTATTGAATTATGGAAAGCTGACAACCTTTTTTTTTCTTTAATTCTGTTCAGTTACTGTTCCTTTCCAGTCCAACCTGGAAGTGTTTCTGTTGGCATTCCCAAAAACCTCATGGTCCTCCCATGTATGTCAAGGGGATCCACTCATTAAACAAGATTCTCCCTGAATAACCCCATCTTGATCCCAGAATTCTTCTGAGATGGCTAATTGGATCCAAGCCACATACCTAATCTCTTCAGCAAAAGGTTGTCCAGCAATACCCTTGGACTTCTCTTCAGAATATTTTTCCTCAACAGTGAATTTCCTAATTTTAGCATCCTTCGCAATCTGGATAGTTTGAGAACCTCTCAAATCATCAAATGCTCGTTCTTTTTTGTTTAACATTTTTTCTCTCAATTTCTTATTCTTCTCTCATTTGACTATAAGCAACAAGGAAAAAACAAGCTGCACCTTTCATACTTTGCTTGGAAATCTCACAAAATATCCAAGTTCATGGGGCGCCTGGGTGGCTCAGTTGGTTAAGCGACTGCCTTCGGCTCAGGTCATGATCCTGGAGTCCCTGGATCGAGTCCCGCATCGGGCTCCCTGCTCGGCAGGGAGCCTGCTTCTCCCTCTGACCCTACGCTCTCTCTCTCTCTCTCTCTCTCTCTCTCTCTCATTCTCTCTGGCTCAAATAAATAAATAAAATCTTAAAAAAAAAAATATCCAAGTTCATCATTTACAAGTTCTGCTTTCCAACCAACAGTGGAACACAGTCCATCCAAGTTCTCTGCCACTTGATAAAAACAACTGTTTCCTCTAGTTTCAAATATGTGCCTCATTTCCTTTGGAGATCTCACCAGAAACACGTTTAACTTCTGTCTTTCTACCAACAGTCCCTTCAAGGCAGTCTGGGCTTTTTCTATCATGCTTCTCAAAATTCTTCCATTACCTATCACTAATTCTGAAGCCACTTTCACATTTGTAGGAGTTGTGACAGTGGCTGTGCACTGCCCAGGACAAAAAAAAAAAAGGCAAAGCATCATAAGGGTTCTAGCAGAGAAACAACCAATAAGATATATATATCCTGACACTGTGCTGTGGCCTACAGGCAGAATTTCTTCTAGATTTCAGGGAAATCTCAGTTTTGTTCTTAAAGTCTTCTAACTGATTAGATAAAGCCCACCAGATTATCAAAGATAATCTTTAAAATCAACTGATTGTAGATGTTAACCACATCTACAAAATACCTTCAAAACACCACCTAAATTAGTGCTAAATTAAATAACTTGAAACTATAGCCAAGCCAAGCTGCCATATAAAACAGGTATGTCATTAGTGAGACAGAAAGTAGCACAGAGTATTAGTTCTCTCTGGCTTGTATGGTCATTTATATGATAATGTAAAGATACTGACTCACAAAATGAATATGCTGGACTGCAAATTTGATAGAAAACATACTTAAAGAGAGCCACGTATGGAAACGCATACTTTATGATTTCCTTCATAAAAGAATATAGAGAACCCCACTGAATTATCACTTATTAGTTATTGTTATCACTTTGCACTGCTTCCCCTGGCTGATGAATTAAAAGAAGTGAGAAGCACAGGGTGAAATGAGGGTTCAGCTCCCATTCTGTCCCTCAGTTACTTGAAATGGTGCCCAAATTAAAATGTTACATCCTGTGCATTACTGCCCAGAATACTGCAGCTGAAACATTCCTTTAAATTCAAACACACCACTAGAGAGAGCATTTCCATATGTCTCGAATTATGGTTGGAAGTACTAAATAATAATGGTAGTTGTGGTTACTAGAACATTATCTTAGGACATTTCCTGTGCTGCTTTGTATTTTATTAAGGTGGTTTTGCCTAAGAGTTTTCCTACAAATTATCTGATTTTCACTTGGTTATCATCAATTTAAAATATGGGCTACAGATGTGTTCCTGATATAGTTAAATAAATATTGGCAAGGACTACATAGAAAGAGATTTTGACAATGTTAAGGGAGGCCACTTGTCACACAAGGTAAAGCAGCCAACTTCCCTGACAAAATATCAAACCTGTCACACAGGATAAGCCAGCCAACTTCCCTGACAAAAAAACACAACAGAACAAAACAAGCCCCTTCCTCTGGTGAATTGTCTATAGTTCAGTGCCTGACTTTCAGCTGCATTGGCTCAGAAATTCTACCTCTTCAGTGTCCTGGAGTTGATTTAACTTAAGAAGTTGAGTTAAGCTAATGACGTTCACAAGAAAACAATTTATAAAGCCAGAATATCAAAGTATTAATTTAAAATAAAACTACACTGAGTGAACTAGATGTGTGCATCCACCTGATTATCCCCTTCTTTGTAGAAAAGCTTCATGGATCTCATAAAATGAGATCAAGGGAAACTGAAAGAATCGAATACTGAATGGACTTAAGGCTTTGCTAAACTAATGCTTCCATTTCTACAGCAGGGATCTACCTGTCAGAAGAACCAAAGGCTTGCATCTGTCTATCTAAACCCCTCTTTTCCAGAAAGAGCTTGAATAACCCATTGGCAATATCAAAATCCAGGGCTCTGCTTCTATGTTACTAAGGCAGCTGACTTTCATGTACAATCTAATTGACATATTCTTCATGTACATTAACTTTTTCAATGTGGTTACAGTCAATAGTCATATTGGCCTGTGAGCCAATCATTTTCTTGAAGATGGGCTAGTAGTCATTATACTGACCCCTTCTGAGCACACGCCCTTCATAGCCTCCTTGAATTTGGGGAGATCATATAACTAGTTCTGACCAATAAATTTCAAGTGGAAGAGTCATGTGTCACTTGTAGATTGGAACATTTAAATGCCAGTGTAAACTCTCCTGAGTTCCCTTTATCTTCCAAGATACCCAACTATAGCTCCAAATAAGATCTGCTCTAGGTCCCAAGAAGAAGAAAATACGAAACACAGGCCCTCAGAGAACTTGTGAAGAACACATATCATGAACAAGAAATAAATAAATAAAAGCCTCTTATTGTTTCACTATGGAGATCTTTAAGCTGTTTTTCACGATAGTGAAATCTGGCCTATTCTAACCAGTAAACTGGCACTACATGTTTTATCTATGATAGCAGGTTATCTCTGATGACAGCTTTATTTCCATTTTTCAAAGTTATTGGCAAGCACCTCACTGTTGTTTATCTCCATTAATCACCTATGATGTCATAAATAAATGAATTCTATGTATGTAGTGTTTATGAAGCAGAATACTTACCTATCCAACCACAGCTCTGTCTATATACCCTGAACTGCCACAGAAGATAAATTATTTCAAGTATTTCCACCTAATCAAGCTTGTTAAATAATCTGAAATTTTCAAATCAAGCTTCAGCTTCATTTACCATGTTCTATTGAAAGAACTAAGAAGGTTCTGGGACTATGCCCAAATACTAATTTATTTGTTTGTCTGTTTGGGGGTTGAAAAGATTGGGAAAGTAGTTAGATTAGTTCCTCCTATCTTATATGTGACATAGTTCCCTTCATCTCCAACCATTAGACTTGACCATCAACCTTGATCCTCAAACACTAGGAAAAGTGTCCCAAATCCTGATCATATCAAGATTTATCCTCCAATGAAGGAAAACTCTGTGCATGCAGATAATTAAGAAAGGACACTTTGAGAGTCTCTCTCTCCCTTCTCCTTCCCTTGATGGCACACCACCATCTTTTTCTCCTCTGTGAAAGAAAAAAAAAAAATGGGGAAGACACTTTGGAAGGAACTTCCAGATCAGAGACTCTAATTTTGCTATAGTTGAATCAAGATATTGCTCTGATCCTTTTTTTTTCTTTTTTTCAGAAAAAGTTCAGCTCTCTGGATAGATGAAAGAAGGATATGAGGCATTTTGGATAAAGCACTTAAGACCTATGAGTACTATAGAAGTGTTATTTCTCATTTTTAGGGACGGTTAACTCGTAAGTCAGAAATGTAATCAAGATATACTTCAGTGTATAATTTTCAGTGTGATTGTATTTGAAGTCATAATCATATAAGGGAAATAAGCATCTCCTTGTAGCTCCTTGCTTTTCTTTGATAAGTTCCTTTGAGGTGACTTACTTACATGATCCAGAAATTAAGGCTATAAATAACAATCACCGCAGAAGAGAGGACTGCTCAACATAAGGCCTTGGAAACATCACACCAAGTCACGAAGTCCTTCATCTGTGTCTCTGGTCAGCATCCAGTGAACGTTGGCAGCAGGCAGAAGGCCCATCGCTTATCTCATTACCATGCTGTGGCCTTTAAGAGTTGAGTCAAGGGTTATTTTAACCAATTCCTAAGGATTTGTAGACTAAACACTATTCTTTCATGACTATAATAGAAATTTAAGGGTAGAGTGGGCCAAAGATCCAGAAAACCTTGAATTATAAGGGAAATTAAAAATCATCCAGATGGGGCACCTGGATGGCTCAGTTTGTTAAGCCTCCAACTCTTGGTTTTGGCTCAAGTCAGGATCTCGAGGTCATGAGATTGAGCCCCATATTAAGCTCTATGCTCAGCAGGGAGTCTGTTTGAGATTCCCTCTCCCTCCCCCTCCCCCTCTGTCCCTCCCCCCTGCCACTGCTTGCATGTGTGCATACACATGCTCTCTCTCTCTAAAATAAATCAATATTTTTAAAGATTCTATTTATTTATTTATTTGAGAGAGAGAGACAGCATGAAAGAGAGTGAGCAATAGTTGGTGGTGGGGGAAGGGGAGAGGGAGAGGGAGAAGCAGACGCCCCACTGAGCAAGGAGCCTGATGCAGGGCTCAATCCCAGGACCCTGGGATCACGACCTGAGCCAAAGGCAGATGCTTAACTGACTGAGCCACCCAGGCACACCAATAAAATCTTTTTTAAAAAAAATCATACAGACTAGTCTCAGCCAGTGAGAAATCTCCACAGTATCCTTGATAAATAATGTATTAAAGGAATTGTGCTTTCTAAGCAGCTATAATGGCTATCATTTATTGAGTTATTATAAACAAAGGAATGTGTCCTCACCAAAATCCTATGAGAAAAATAATTTTAGTGCCTCCTTTTACATATGAAGCCCTGGAGGATTAGAAGAGCTGAAGAATTGGGGGGGAGCAAGATGGTGGAGGAGTAGGAGACCTGGATTTCATCTCCTCTCAGGAATTCAGCTGGATAGGGATCAAACCATTCTGAACACCTACAAACTCAACAGGAGATCGAAGAAAAGAATAGCAACAACTCTCTGAACAGAAAAGCGACCACTTTCTGGAAGGTAGGACGTGCAGAGTAGTGAATCTGAGGCGATATTCGGAAGGATAGACGGCGGGGGAGGGGCCTCCGTCGGCTGCTTCTGGCAAGTGATAGAGCCGTGGAGCACAAAATCGGACCTTTTAAAAGTCTGCTCCACTGAGGGACATCACTCCGGTGGCTAAGCAGGGGGTGGAACCCTCGCGGGACAGTGTGGTCTCAGGACCCTCGGGGTCACAGAAAGACCGGGGGTGCCTGAGTGTGGCAGAGCTCCCAGGTAACGGCGCAGGGAAGCCGGCTGCAGAGGCAGAGCCCAGGCATGGGCCTTTAGCTCGGGGTTGCCATAAACCGTGATCCGCGGCACAGTCAGGCCCCTGCTCCTCCAGCAGGGACCAAATAAGCGGCAGATCCCAGGAGACTCCCCTTCTTCCCCTGGGAGGAACAGTGCAGGAGTGCACCTCAGGGATCTGCTGGGTTTGGAGACTCCACCTGGGGTCAGGTGCCAGAGATAGAAACACATGGTCACAGGCCGGGTGAGCACGGAGTGCGGCCGGAGACCGGGGAGCCGGGAGTGACTGACTGCTTCTCTCTGGGGGCTCACTGAGGATCGGGGCCGAGTTCTCAGCTCCTCCGAGGTGGAGATTGGGAGGCCACCATTTTCACTCTCCGCCTCCAAAGCTGTACGGAAAGCTCACAGGGAACAAAAGCTCTGGAGAGCAACCCGAGCAGATTACTTAGCCCGGACCGGGCAAGGTCGGGGCAATTCCGCCTCTGGCAAAGACATTTGGAAACCACGGCAACAGGCCCCTCCCCCAGAAATCAGCAAGAACAGCCGCCAAGACCAAGTTTACCGATCAATGAGAACGGCAGAACTCCAGCGCTAGGGGAATACTACACATAGAATTCATGGCTTTTTTACCATGATTCTTTAGTCTTTCAAAGTTATTTTTTTTAACTGTCTTTTTTTCTTTTTTTGAATTTTTCTTTTTCCCTTTTTCAACCAATATCTTATCAATCCCTTTATTAAAAAAACATTTTTATTTTTCATTTTTAGAGTCATATTCTATCCCTTCATAGTAGTTACCCATATTTTTGGCATATATATATAAGTTGTTCTCTCTTTAAAATTTTGAGATAGTTTCTTCTAACAGATCAAAATATACCCTAAATCTCTAGTATATGGTTTTTTTCTACTCCCCTGCCTGATCACATTCTCTCCCTTTTTTTTTCTTTTTTCTTTTTTTAAATCCTCTTCTTTCTTTTTTCAAACAACTTCTTATCAATTCCTTTTATAAAATTTTTTATAATTTCCATCTTTACAGTCATATTCCATCCCTTTATCATATCAACCCTTATTTTTGTACATATATAAGTTTTTCTTTCTTTAAAATTTTGGGAGGCAGGTTCTTCTAACAGACCAAAATACACCCAAAATCTAGCATGTGGCACTGATCTATATACCATCCTGATCATATTTGATCACATTCTGGTTTTCTTGTAGTTGTTGTTTTGTTTTGTTCTGTTTTTGTTTGTTTTTATCTTTTTCTTTTTCTTTTTTTTCTTTTTCTTTTATCTCTCTTTCCCTTTCTTTTCCCACTGCTTCAGGTTTTTTCTGATTTATTTAGAGTATATTTTCTGTGGACGTTGTTACTCTGCTAGCATTTTGTTCTCTGATTAATCTATTCTCCTCTGCACAAAATGACAAGATGGAAAAAATCACCTCAACAAAAAGAACAAGAGGTAGTACCGACTGCCAGGGACCTACTCAATATGGACATTAGTACGATGTCGGATCTAGAGTTCAGAATCATCACTTTAAAGATACTAGCTGGGCTTGAGAAAAGCATGGAAGTTATTACAGAAACCCTTCTTGGAGAAATAAAAGAACTAAAATCTAACCAAGTTGAAATCAAAAAGGCTATTAATGAGGTGCAATCAAATATGGGAGCACTAACTCCTAGGATAAATGATGCAGAAGAGAGAATCAGTGATATAGAAGACCAAATGATGGAAAATAAAAAAGCTGAGAAAAAGAGAGATAAATAACTACTGGATCACGAGGGCAGAATTCGAGAGATAAGCGATACCATAAGACGAAACAACATTAGAATAATTGGGATCCCAGAAGAAGAAGAGAGAGAGGGGCAGAAGGTATAATGGAGCAAATTATAGCAGAGAACTTCCCTAATTTGGGGAAGGAAACAGGCATCAAAATCCAGGAGGCACAGAGAACCCCCCTCAAAATCAATAAAAATAGGTCAACACCCTGACATCTAATAGTAAAACTTACGAGTCTCAAAGAGAAAATCCTGAAAGCAGCTCGAGAGAAGAGATCTGTGACCTACAATGGTAGAAACATTAGATTGGCAAAAGGCCTATCCACAGAGACCTGGCAGGCCAGAAAGGACTGGCATGATATATTCAGAGCACTAAGTGAGGAAAATATGCAGCCAAGAATACTATATCCAGCTAGGCTGTCACTGAAAATAGGAGAGATATAAAGCTTCCAGGACAAACAAAAACTAAAGGAATTTGCAAACACGAAACCAGCCCTACAGGAAATCTTGAAAGGGGTCCTCTAAGCAGAGAGAGAGCTTAAAAGTAACATAGACCAGAAAGGAACACAGACAATATACAGTAACAGTCACCTTACAGGCAATACAATGGCACTAAATTCCTATCTTTCAATAGTTACCCTGAATGTAAATGGGCTAAATGCCCGAACCAAAAGACACAGGCTATCAGACTGGATTAAAAAACAAGACCCATCGATATGCTGTCTGCAAGAGACTCATTTTAGAACCAAAGACACCCCCAGATTGAAAGTGAGGGGGTGGAAAACCATTTACCATGCTAATGGACACCAAAAGAAAGTTTGGGGTGGCAATCCTTATATCAGACAAATTAGATTTTAAACCAAAGACTGTAATAAGAGATGAGGAAGGACACTATATCATACTTAAAGGGTCTATCCAACAAGAAGATCTAACGATTGTATATATCTATGCCCCAACCATGGGAGCAGCCAATTATATAAGGCAATTAATAACCAAAGCAAAGAAACACATCAACAACAATACAATAATAGTGGGCACTTGAAAACCCCCCTCACTGAAATGGACAGATCATCTAAGCAAAAGATCAAGGGAAATAAAGACTTTAAATGACACACTGGACCAAATGGACTTCACAGACATATTCAGAACATTCCATCCCAAAGCAACAGAATACACATTCTTCTCTAGCACCCATGGAAGTTTCTCCAGAATAGATCACATCCTAGGTCACAAATCAGGTCTCAACCAGTACCAAAAGATTGGGATCATTCCCTGTATATTTTCAGATCACAATGCTTTGAAACTAAACTCAATCACAAGAGGAAAGTCAGAAAGAAATCAAATACAAGGAGGCTAAAGAACACCCTACTAAAGAATGAATGGGTCAACCAGGAAATTAAAGAAGAATTTTTTTAAAAATTCATGGAAACCAATGAAAATGAAAACACAACTGTTCAAAATCTTTGGGATGCAGCAAAGGCAGTCCTAAGAGGAAAGTATATAGCAATACAAGCCTTTCTCAAGAAACAAGAAAGGTCTCAAATACACAACCTAACCCTACACCTAAAGGAGCTGGAGAAAGAACAGCAAATAAAGCCTAAACCCAGCAGAAGAAGAGAAATAACAAAGAACAGAGTAGAAATCAATGAAATAGAAACCAAAAGAACAGTAGAACAGATCGACAAAACTAGGAGCTGGTTCTTTGAAAGAATTAACAAGATTGATAAACCCCTGGCCAGACTTATCAAAAAGAAAAGAGAAATGACCCAAATCAACAAAATCATGAATGAAAGAGGAGAGATCACAACCAACACCAAAGAAATACAAACAATTATAAGAACATATTATGAGCAACTCTAGGCCAGCAAATTAGATAACCTGGAAGAAATGGATGCATTCCTAGAGATGTATCAACTACCAAAACTGAACCAGGAAGAAACAGAAAACCTGAACAGACCTATAACCACTAAGGAAATTGAAGCAGTCATCAAAAATCTCCCAACAAACAAAAGCCCAGGGCCAGATGGCTTCCCAGGGGAATTCTACCAAACATTTCAAGAAGAATTAATACCCATCCTTCTGAAACTGTTCCAAAAAATAGAAATGGAAGGAAAACTTCCAAACTCGTTTTATGAGGCCACCATTACCTTGATCCCCAAACCAGACAAAGACCCCATCAAAAAGGAGAATTACAGACCAATATCCTTGATGAACATGGATGCAAAAATTCTCACCAAAATACTAGCCAATAGGATCCAACAGTACATTAAAAGGATTATTCTCCATGACCAAGTGGGATTTATCCCTGGGCTGCAAGGTTGGTTCAACATCTGCAAATCAATCAACATGATACAATACATTAACAAAAAAAGAACAAGAATCATATGATCCTCTCAAAAGATGCAGAAAAAGCATTTGACAAAGTACAGCATCCTTTCTTGATCAAAACTCTTCAGAGTATAGGCATAGAGAGTACATACATCAATATCATAAAAGCCATCTATGAAAAACCTACAGCGAATATCATTCTCAATGGGGAAAAACTGAGAGCTTTCCCCCTAAGGTCAGGAACGCGGCAGGGATGTCCACTATCACCACTGCTATTCAACATAGTATTAGAAGTCCTAGCCACAGCAATCAGACAACAAAAAGAAATCAAAGGCATCCAAATCGGCAAAGAAGAAGTCAAACTCTCACTCTTTGCAGATGATATGATACTTTATGTGGAAAACCCCAAAGACTCCACCCCAAAACTGCTAGAACTCATACAGGAATTCAGTAAAGTGGCAGGATATAAAATCAATGCACAGAAGTCAGTGGCATTCCTATACACTAACAACAAGACAGAAGAAAGAGAAATTAAGGAGTTGATCCCATTTACAATTGCACACAAAACCATAAGATACCTAGGAATAAATCTACGCAAAGGGGCAAAGGATCCGTACTCAGAAAACTATAAAATACTCATGAAAGAAATTGAGGAAGACACAAAGAAATGGAAAAACGTTCCATGCTCATGGATTGGAAGAACAAATATTGTGAAGATGTCAGTGCTACTTAGAGCAATCTACACATTCAATACAATCCCCATCAAAATACCATCCACCTTTTTCAAAGAAATGGAACAAATAATTCTAAAATTTGTATGGAACCAGAAAAGACCCCGCATAGCCAGAGGAATGTTGATACAGAAAAGCAAAGCTGGTGGCATCACAATTCCAGACTTCCAGCTCTATTACAAAGCTGTCATCATCAAGACAGTATGGTACTGGCACAAAAACAGGCACATAGATCAATGGAACAGAATAGAGAGCCCAGAAATGGACCCTCAACTCTATGGTCAACTCATCTTTGACAAAGCAGGAAAGAATGTCCAATGGAAAAAAGACAGTCTCTTCAACAAATGGTGTTGGGAAAATGGACAGCCACATGCAGAAGAATGAAACTGGACCATTTCCTTACACCACACACAAAAATAGACTCCAAATGGTTGAAAGACCTCAATGTGAGACAGGAGTCCATCAAAATCCTAGAGAACACAGGCAGCAACCTCTTCGACCTCAGCCGCAGCAACTTCTTCCTAGAAACATCACCAAAGGCAAGGGAAGCAAGGGCAAAAATGAACTATTGGGACTTCATCAAGATAAAAAGCTTTTGCAAAGCAAAGGAAACAGTCAACAAATCCAAAAGACAACCGACAGAATGGGAGAAGATATTTGCAAATGACATATCAGATAAAGGGCTAGTATCCAAAATCTATAAAGAACTTATCAAACTCAACACCCAAAGAACAAATGATGCAATCAAGAAATGGGCAGAAGACATGAACAGACATTTTTCCAAAGAAGACATCCAAATGGCCAACAGACACAGGAAAAAGTGCTCAATATCGCTCGGCATCAGGGAAATCCAAATCAAAACCTCAATGAGATACCACCTCACACCAGTCAGAATGGCTAAAATTAACAAGTCAGGAAACGACAGATGTTGGTGGGGATGTGGAGAAAGGGGAACCGTCCTACACTGTCGGTGGGAATGCAAGCTGGTGCAGCCACTCTGGAAAACAGTATGGAGGTTCCTCAAAATGTTGAAAATAGAGCTACCATATGATCCAGCAATTGCACTACTGGGTATTTACCCCAAAGATACAAAAGTAGGGATCCAAAAGGGTACGTGCACCCCGATGTTTATAGCAGCAATGTCCACAATAGCCAAACTGTGGAAAGACCCAAGATGTCCATCGACAGATGAATGGATAAAGAAGATGTGGTATATATATATACAATGGAATATTATGCAGCCACCAAAAGGAATGAGATCTTGCCATTTGCAACGACATGGATGGAACTGGAGGGTATTATGCTGAGCGAAATAAGTCAAACAGAGAAAGACATGTATCATATGATCTCACTGATATGAGGAATTCGTAATCGCAGGAAACAAACTGAGGGTTGCTGGAGTGGGGGGTGGGCTGGGAGGGACGGGGTGACTGGGTAATAGACACTGGGGAGGGTATGTGCTATGGTGAGCGCTGTGAATTGTGCAAGACTGTTGAATCTCAGATCTGTACCTCTGAAACAAATAATGCAATATATGTTAAGAAAAAAAAGAAGAAGAAGAAGGTAGCAGGAGGGGAAGAATGAAGGGGGGGAAATCGGAGGGGTAGACAAACCATGAGAGACAATGGACTCTGAAAAACAAACTGAGGGTTCTAGAGGGGAGGGGGGTGGGAGGATGGGTTAGCCTGGTGATGGGTATTGAGGAGGGCATGTTCTGCATGGAGCACTGGGTGTTATGCACAAACAATGAATCATGGAACACTACATCTAAAACTAATGATGTAATGTATGGGGATTAACATAAGAATAAAAAAATTTAAAAAAAAAAAGAAGAGCTGAAGAATTTATCTGAGATCTCAGATTACTCAAAGCCAACTCTGGCACTTTCTAAATTTCATGATTATAACCCTTACCTTACGTTGCTCCTAACAGGTAACTATTAAAGACTTTGAAGTTGAAAGTGATATGATGAAGCTTTTGTTTTAAGAGATAACTTTAATAGCATAGAAAGAAGAGAGTTTATATAAAAAGCTGTCAAAAAGAGAGAAAACCAAACTAATGCATCTTATCAAAGTCAAGGTGAGAAACCAAATGGAAAATAAAATTTGCACAAAGTCTTAAGATGAGAGTTTAACAATGGGTAAAAGGAGACCTAACTGAAACATATATAATTGATTTTTGTAATTCATATGCCTGTGTATTTTCCATTGACCTCATTTCCTTTCCTGATATCTTTCTGGTTCATCATTGTAAACTCAATGTCTGGCATCAACCCAAGTGAGACAGACACAAAAAGTTGTTAGTTGACAAGTGATTCAGCGTGGCTTTTAGTTCTCTATTGTTCTTTGGTTGTTTGATTTTTTTTTTTAACCAGCATTCTGTTCTCTTAAGGAACTCAATATTGAAGCCTTACTCTGAGTAAATATTAACTCATGTATTTCTAAATGATCTTTATTATATTTTAATCTCATAACTGCCAAAATTACTATGTTGAAGACAGATATTTTTTTAACAATTCAGCTTCAGGCTGAATTACAACAAATGAGTTAGGAACATTGATAGAAAACAGGAGACACTGAAAATTGTTCATCCGAGCCATTGGGCAGTCTCAGATTGCCCCAAGGGCCCAAGTTCTCCAAGTACTTATCTACTTTACTCTGTTGTTATCCCTCAAACAGTTGAACAAGTCAGACTCTGAAGGGTTGTTATACATCTTTCTCAAATGTATATGTCAAAGGAAAATAAGCAATCATCAATAACTCTGATCAGAAACAAATAATAAAATTCAAGGCCTATACCCTTTTGACATGAGGTCAGTATTGTCACCTCCATTTTAGGAAAGAAAATGCAGTAAGCATCACTTTCCCCCATGATACACAATACATGCACTATGAATAGAGAGTCAGTGTGGTCAACTTTACTACCGAAGTATGGCAATGATTTTTCATGGTGTTAGCATCTACTATTCGGAAAGAAGGATTGAATAAATGCACACTCTCAAGAGAGAAGCCAGACAAAGCTTTTGGAATCCCTATTAAGTTGTGAGTCACTCAACTCATATCTAAGTAATAATTTTGATGTTGCAGGCTGCTATGATATTTTATAAACCCAGAAAGAAGAGCAGAAAATTATTTCTTTAGAGACACCAGGATTCAATATGTTAACTGATGCCTTTTGAGACCCATAGTGCCCCAAGAAATAAATAAAGGCCTCTCTAATTCTCTTTCCACTAAGAGGTCAAGGGTATAAAAGACTTTCTGAAACTATGTAAATTCAGCTAGGAAACATTTGACCATGTTCTCATGAATTGCTTGTTCTGTTGTCCTCATGTTTTAAAGAAAATGTTTGCTTTTCCTAAATGAGTCCAAAAATAAATGGTTTATTTGACCTGTTTAACTAACTAGCAAACTTAGTGAGGAAACATTAAAAAAAAGAAGAAGAAGAAGAAGATTTGAACAAGTAGTGAGGATACCTATGCAGGAATTACCCCTTCAAAGCCCTTGCCTCATTCACATGAGTATGAAGGAAGTCACCACACAAGTACAAAGAAATCACACTCCCACATGAGCAGAGAATCTCCACCCTCCCCACGATCCCATGGTCCCCATACTCCCATCAATCAGCTGTTGCAAGTACAATTACATTGCAACCACAACTGATTGGTTCAAGGGTAGATAACTGCCTCATACCAATGAGTCTATTTCTTGGATTTCATCATGTACTTGGGACAAAATTAACCGAGTCCCTTTCAGGTGACCAACACTGTAATGCATAAAACTAAAAACTGTCCACAGCCATATTTTCTCATCTGTAGAAAGACTGACCTGTGGTGAAAGAGGAGAAAAAAAGCTGAGGTGTGAAAAAAGCAGAATGGAAAGACAGAAAGAGCCCTGAGCACATTTCAATCTTCAAATTCAGTTTCTCCTAAGGGTCTGATGTCTTCAAGTCCTTTAATGGTTTTTTGTTGTTGTTCAACTTTCCCTCATGACCTGTTAGATAACCCAGCATGTTTGCAATACAGTCTTGCTTTAACAAGTTGGTTCTTCCAGCCCCCAATAATAGTTTCAATTTCTGTATCAGTAAGTACAGATTTTGTTGAAGTAACACAGAAACTTCAAATGACTCTGAAAAACAAAATTCAAATTTTGTTCTCATCTCTTTACTGTAGAACCCAGGCTGATTGAACAGCCATCGTCTCAAATATTGCTGGTCACGGTGGCAAAGGAAAAGAAAATTTTTGAAGGTCTCACTTTGTTTAGCACTTATGGGTCAGAAATAGTCACAGACCTATCCATCCACCCAGGGGCCTGGAAGTACAGGGGGAGAACTGTAAATATTTGGGAAATATCTCTAATCACCACCACACCCACATCTCAATGTTATCAGCATGGAAGCTGAGATTATTTCCATCAAATATACTATGTACTGAAGCAAGGAGAAATTGCTCGTGGTACTCATTTTGTTTTGGGCCACAAATGTTCAGATCCTCAGCCATCAGGTCACTTTTGCTCAATAACTCAGAACTAAGGTTTGCTAATTTAAAAAATAAGATAGTTTCAGCACCAAATGGCAGATAATGCCAGTGCTGCAGCAGAAGCCTGGAAGCCCCTGGAATGGAAGGCCAGGGGGCTTCCACAGAGGTTTCCCTAGGGCTTCTGGGCTGGGGTTGGGGAGGGATTGGGGTGAGCCTGGGTGGGGCAGAGGCTGGGAGCTCAGGGAGGCAAGGACAAGGATAAGGAGTGGATCCGCATCACCACGCTGGACCACTTGGTCAAGGATATGAAGATTAAGTCCCTGCACGAGATCTATCTTGTCTCTCTGCCCATCAGGGAATCTGAGACCATTGACTCTTTCCTGGGGGCATCCCTCAAGGATGAGGTTTTGAAGATTATGCCTGTGCAAAAGCAGACCTGTGCTGCCCAGCGGACCAGGTTCAAGACGTTTGTTGCCATCGGAGACTAGAGTGCACATGTTGGTCTAAGTGTTAAGTGTTCCAAGGAGGTAGCCACTGCCATCCATGGGGCTTCCATCCTGACCAAGCTTTCCATCATCCCCGTACAGTGAGGCTACTAGGGGAACAAGATCAGCAAGCCCCACACTGTTCCAGGTGAGATGACCGGCCTCTATGGCTCCGTGCAGGTGCACCTCGTTGCCACCCCCAGAGGCAATGGCATTGTCCCAGACCCTGTGCCCAAGAAACTATTGATGATGGCCGGGATTGATGACTGATACACCTCGCTCCCACCAGGGGCTGCACTGTTACCCTCGGCAACTTGGCTACAGCCACTTTTGATGCCATTTCTGAGACCTACAGCTATCTCATCCCTGACCTCTGGAAAGAGATTGGGTTCACCAAGTCTCCCTATCAGGGATTCACTGACTGTCTTGTAAAGACCCACACCAGGCTCCAGCTGTGGCCACCACATAGTTTTATATGAGAAGAAGAAAGTGAATCAAAGCCTGTTAAAATAAATAAAATTCAAAAAAATAGTTTCAGCTGTGAGTTTTCTACTTATTTGAATGAAGCTAGTGATAAGGTTAAATGTGAAAGGAAATTGTTAATTAATTTTTGTGTTTTGATGCCGAAGTGTTTAACATGTAGACAACACAACTGATACTAAGGTTGAAAATTACATAAGACACACAATAACCATTATTTTGGAATCCAGAATACAAAAAGCAACCCTCCACCCACCCAGCCAATCTACATTAGACATATAGTGTGAACAAAAAAATAAAACTTTGTATTTAAAAGCGTTTTGAAGTCTTTTGTTACTTCAACAAAATCTGTACTTTTTAGCTGATTCAGAAACAAACTATTATTGGAAGCTAGAAGAATGCTAACAGTGACAAAATATTTAATAAAAATGCTGCCAATTATAACTTGGAAGGCAAATGAGGTCCCTAATGAACTTTCACATATCAGAGAAAATGTTATAAAAAAGATGTTAGTAGGGGCGCCTGGGTGGCTCAGTCCCTTAAGCATCCAACTCTTAATTTCAGCTCAAGTCATTATCTCAGGGTCATGGGATTGAGCGCCACATCAGGCTCTGCGCTGGGTGTAGTGCCTGTTTGGGATTCTCTCTCTCTCTCTCTCCTTCTGCCCCTCCATCCACAACCTCCACGCTCTCCCCCTCCCTCCCACCCTCTCTCTCTCTCTCTCTCAAAAAAAAAAAAAGAAAGAATGAAAGAAAGGAAGGAAGGTAGTAACATGTGTTTGTTTAGCTGGCTGAACTTGACAAGGCACAAGAAAAAGATAAGCCCAGAGAAAGAAATAGAGAATATCTAGGAATTTGGGTATGTGTAGGGGTAAAAGAGACTATATTTTATTATGCTAAGCAGTAAAGGATAAAACTGTGAGGATCTTTGAACCAACTAAAATTCAGCCTTGAGTAAAGGACGGAATCAAGGGCGTGACCATAACACCCATTTGTCAAACCTCTGAATGAAATAAGGTGTCTCAGAGCAGAGATCCATTTAATTTCATGGTAACCAGTATATACCTGCAGTTGAGCAAAATAGTTCAGAGAAAAGATATTAGACGTGTGGTTCTCCCACTGAAGGCTGATAGACTGAGAAACTCATAAATAATTTGAAAGAAAGTCACAAGATAAAGAAAGCATAAAAGTATATCAAATGTAAGAAATGTCTGGGAAAGAACTGTAGGTGTGGCTATTGGCACATAGAACTGAGTAGGAGCAAATAGATAAGGATCTCAGTGAGTTTTTAAAGTTATATTGCCAAAGAAACTGTGAGCCTGTACTAAAAACGTTTACGGTACTCAAAATTCAAAATGACACTTGGATCTTACCAGTCTGTGACTGAGAAAGCTGTTCAGATCTCAAGAAGGGCATGTTCTAAAATACCATTTCAGGATTATGGAAAAAGAAGGATCTCCCCAAGAGGTAGACTTGGGGAAGATCCAAGGAGAACATCAGGCTGGGGAACTACTCCAAGGGTATGGGTTAATCAAGAAGCATTACCCACTCCCAAAATAGAGGGCCATCACAACATCTGCCAGGTAAGAGTTCAGAATTGCTACAGACCAATGACTGGAGATTCTTATATTCTTTTCACTTAGGAACCAAAGTGTTTATTTCAGTTATCCTGTCTGTATTCCACTAGTGTATATTGGGCATGGGGATGGGAGCATGTAGTGGATTGAATGGTGGCCCCCAAAAAGATAGGTCCACATTCCAATCACCAGAACATGTGAACATGAACCCCAAAAAGGGGTCTTTGTAGTTGTAATAAAAAAATGACTGACAGCTTGTACTGAAAGTGACAAAGACAGGAAAAAATGAAAGAAGGCCATGGGCCTTCCAAAACTCTACAGTCAGGAAATTGGTTGATAGAGCTACTCAACTGCAAACACATGTTACCCCACAAAAAAAGGAAAGATGGCTACAGGGGCAGAGCCATAACAGGTGGCACAGAGACCAGTCGAGCCATCATGGGCCCAGAGGGTGGAGTATTGCCACAAAGGATTACTCTCTAGCTTTGGAACCTAATAGAATTTCCCCTGCTGGACTAAGACCTTGCTTGGGACCAGTGGCCTCTTAGTTTTCCCCAATTCCTCCTTTTTAGAATGGGAATTTCTATCCTATACTTATTACACCATTGTGTTTGGGGAGCCATGTAACTTGTTTTCTAGTTTCATGCATTCTTAAATAGAGAGGAATTTTTTTTTCCCAGGATGAAGTATACTCAGAGTCTCATCCATAAACAGATTTAAATGGTTCAGGTCACAACAGTGGGGATTTTTTGAACTGATCACATTTGGATAAGATTGGGACTTAGAGCTAATGTTGTTGTTATGGGCTAAAAAGTTGGAGAGTTTTTGGGATTTGAATGTATTTTGCTTGTGGATGGATGTGAGTTTTGGCCAGAGGAAAGACTAGAGTGAGCTGCAATCATATGTTCTAAAAGATATGTCCATATCTTAATCCCTCAACCTATGAATGTGACCTTATTCCAGAAAAAAAAAGAGTCTGCAGATGTAATTAAATTAAGACTCTTGAAATAAGGGGCGCCTGGGTGGCTCAGTTGGTTAAGCAACTGCCTTCGGCTCAGGTCATGATCCTGGAGTCCCGGGATCGAGTCCCACATCGGGCTCCCTGCTCGGCGGGGAGTCTGCTTCTCCCTCTGCCCTTCCCCCGTCTCATGCTCTCTCTCTCTCTCTCTCTAATAAATAAATGAAAAAATCTTTAAAAAAAAAAAGACTCTTGAAATAAGATCATCCTGGATTCTCTGAGTGAGCCCTAAATCCAATGACGAGTGTCACACAGAGAAGGATGCACACACAGACAGTAGAGGAGAATCCACGTGAAGACAGAGGCAGAGAATGGAGTGGTGTAGCCACACACTAACACCTGCAGATGCAAGACACTGGACGAGGCAAGGAGGGAGTCTCTCCCAGAGTCTTTGGAGGGAGTACAGCCCTCCTGACATCTTGATTTCAAACTTCTGGTCTCCAGAATTGTGAGAGAATAAATAAATTTTAAGCCACCAATTATTGGTAATTTGTTATGACAACCATAGGAAACTAATACAGGACATAAGACATTTTAATTTAGTTCATAGAGCTGCACATCAAGATGAGTCACATCCAGATCTGATGTGGACACCACTGAGCATTACCATCTAATATAGCGACTGCCTTGCATCACCAATAGCCCCTAGACTTTCAGCTGGTGTCCACATAGAATTTTTGGGTTGTCTCCCATGGGGGTGGCATGAGAGTACTTTGCCTGTGGGAGGGAAAATGTGCCAAATGTTTGTTAACCAAAAGAGTGCACTGTGATGGTCATAAGTGTTATTTCCCAAGGTTTTCCTGTGCTTTGGCTTCCAGGCACATGGTAGGATTTCATTTCTCAGCTCCCTTATAGTTGGATTGAGCCATATAATAGTCCTGGCCAATGAGCTGGGAGCAGAAATGACAAGTCATTCCAGATGTGGGACCTTTAATAATGGTGGCTACTATATTTGAGGTGGTGGCTGCTCCCTCAGCCTGGATCCCAGATAAGGAGATGAGAAACAAGCTCCCATCTCTGTGTCTGTGACAGAATATAAATCTCACTAATAGAAGACAATAGGATTTGTCTGGCTGTTGCTGCTGCTGCAACATAACCATCCCTCCTGACAGTCTTAAAGATTCAAAAATTCAAAGGAACATCTGCTATATACTGGTAGGGGGATGGATATAAAGACAAACAAAAAAGCATTTAATCTTTTCAAGTAATTTACAATCTGGTAAAATTTAGAGCCATGTAGAGCAGTGACATCCATACTTGACTGTGCATCAGAATTACCCGGGGAACCTGTGTACCCCACCACAGACCTATTGAGTCATACTCTCTGGGCAGAAGTGGAATGGGCTCCAGCTGGGCATTGGCATAGTTGAATGGGTGCCACACTTGTGTTGTCACAGCAGCTGGGGTCAAGACACGCTGATCAAGACCAATTATTATCAAATGCTTTTGGTCATAGAACTCCTTCAGATGGCATCCTATTAGAAGCTCAGGATGTAAACAGTAAAGGTAAACCAGCCCTGGTCAAGTGGAGTGGGAGCCCAGAGCCCCAACCTTATGCTTCTCTCACTCCTAGCTTGAGCCCTGAGATAAAGAACCCCCAAGAGACTGTGGAGAGGCTAGCTTTTAAAGGTGACTAACAGAATATGATAAACACAGTTAGGGTAAAGTGTAGTGTCTGGGGGATTCAGAAGAAAGTTTAAGCACGCAGGACTAGATCAAAGAAAGCTTCATGGAGGAGGCAGGATTTAAGACAAACTCTTAAAGACTGGAAGGGCTTCAGCATGTAACAATAGTAGGGTAGTGAGTAGGTAATGGGTAGAAATAAGTCTCCTCCTTATGACCATGCATTTAAGGAATCCCATAGCTATTTATAAGCCACCAGACTCAAGCTCCACAAGAGCAGAGACTTCATCTGTTTTCTTCACTGTTGTATTCTCAGCACCTGTAAGAGCAGAAGGGGTGTTCAGTAAATATTCATTAAATAAAATGAATGCTGTCTGCCAAGTGTCATTTACTTTTAGTGGCATGCCTTCTTCAGCCACCAGAAGCTGGAAGAGGGGAGGAAGGATTATCTCTAGTAGCTCTGAAGGAATCATGGCCCTACCAACATCTTTATTTCAGCATAGCAACACTGATTTCAGACTTCAGATTGGCCTCAAGAACGGTGACAGAATAAATCTCCACATTTGTTTCAAGCTACTAGGTATGTGGTCATTTGTTACAGCAGCATCAGCAAACTGATACAAAGCCCAAGGAGGTTCAGTGACTTGGCTAAGGACTCACAGCTGAAGAAGAGTAGACAGAAATCAAACGCTTAGGTTTTTGTGGTGCTCTTTCCACTACAGCATTTATTTTTTTTATAGTTTTTTTTAAGATTTTATTTATTTGAGAGAGCGAGAATGAGAGAGAGAGAGAGCACATGAGAGGGGGGAGGGTCAGAGGGAGAAGCAGACTCCCTGCTGAGCAGGGAGCCTGATGCAGGACTCGATCCCAGGACTCCAGGATCATAACCTGAGCTGAAGGCAGTCACCTAACCAACTGAGCTACCCAGGCACCCCTCCACTACAGCATTTAGACTGAGAGGATTTTTATTAAAAATTCGAAGGTTAGAGGTGGAAATGGGGGTGAGAGGGAACAGTGATGAACATATTAGAAATGATCATTCCAGCACTTCCCCAGCTCTCTGCCATAACCATTTGGTGGCTTTTAGGACCCCAATTTCACAGTGGAAGAGCAGGTTTCTAGGACACTGAACTGGCATCCACTTCTCCAGCCAAGAACATGAGTCAGCCCACGACGGTGAGCATTGCTGGCCAAAACTTGATGAGCCACCTGTTTGTCTTTTCTTTTTCTCTGCTCCAAGTTTGCAAGTGGATCAGCATATTTTTCAACAGAAGAGATTCTAGAGTTTGACGCACAAAATCTATAGAGATTAATGGCCCTTTTAGGCTGGAACATAATTAATTGACTAAAATGATGAATGTGGCAGAGATCTGCAGTATGCTGTTGCAGGGCTCACTGGGCACACCCACATCAGGTAATCTTCATCAAGTCCTTGGCTCCCCAGCTGGTGGAAAGCGTGTTGCCCTTGCTCTTTCCAATTCACAAGGATAGTAGGACACATTGCATTAAAAAGCTCAGAATCTAAGAGCCCCTGATTGGAATGCCAAGTTTCTCATCCCCAGGGGAGTCTGAGGAAAAGGGAAATCATCAGCCTGGCTCAGGAGTACCATGGTGCATATCAATGAGGGAACAGCTAGAATCTCCAAGCTCCCAAACGCATGTATCCCTACACACAGGACTTGGGTACATCAAGTGACCAAGGGTGACAGAGCACTGTGCTAGGGGTCAGGCGAACTGAGGTCAGTCCCAACTCTCCAAAACTTGCCTCGGCAATTCACTTGGCACATCTGAACCTCAACTTTCTTATCTGTGAAATGGTAAAATTACGGTCCTTAAAGTTCTTCCTAGGGAACCCTCATGCACTGTTGGTGGAAATGTAAATTGGTTCAGCCTCTGTGGAAAACAGTAGGGAGGTTTTTTCAGAAAATTAAAAATAGAACTACCCTATCGGAGCGCCTGGGTGGCCCAGTTGTTAAGTGTCTGCCTTCAGCTCAGGTCATGATCCCAGGGTCCTGGAATGGAGCCCCGCATCAGGCTCTCTGCTTGGCGGGAAGCCTGCTTCTCCCTCTCCCACTCCCCTTGCTTGTGTTCCTGCTCTTGCTATCTCTCTCTGTCAAATAAATAAAATCTTAAAAAAAAAAAAGAATTACCCTATGATCCAGAAATCCCACTTCTAGGTATATATCCAAAGGAAATGAAAACAGGATATTGAAAAGATTTCTGTACTGCCATGTTTATTGCAGCATTATTCACAATAACCAAAATATGGAAACAACCTAAGTGCCCATCAATGGAAAAGTGGATAAAGAAGTGATACATACACACACACACACACACACACACACACACAGGAATATTATTCAACCATGAGAAAGATGGAAATCCTGCCATTTGGGATGATATGCATGGACCCTGAGGGCATTATACTAAGCGAAATAAGTCAGACACAGAAAGCCAAATCCTGCAGAGCATCACTTACATGTGGAATCTAAAAAAAGAAATGAAAAAAAGTCAAACTCATAGAAAGAGAGTAGAAAAGTGGTTGCCAGGGACCAGGGTAGGGAAAATAAGAGATGTTAGTACAAATGTTCAGCTATAAGATGAATAAGGTCTGTACACCTGAAACTAATAAAACATTGTATGTCAACAATACTTCAATAATAAATTTTTTAAAAAATGAATAAGGACTGAGGATTTCAGGTAAAACATGGGACTATAGTTGATAACACTGATAACTGAAATTGTTAAGGGAGTAGAACTGAAATAGTTTCACAAAAAAATATATACGTGACATGGCAGATGCATTAATGAACTATATGGGGGGAGTCCCTTCACAATGTATATGTATATCAAATTACCATGATCATGATGTACACTTTAAATATCTTACCATTTTATTTGTCAATTATACCTCAATAAAGCTGAAATTTTTTTAAAAAAAGAAAGAAATGAAAAAAAAAGTTTTTTCCTGGCTCTAACAACTAGGGTTCTACATCCAGGTAATTAACATAACCTGGACCGAGACATCTGAACAGATGCACACAGCCATGCCCCTTGACTACATCCTTTAAGTCCAATGGGCACAAAGTAGACAGGGACTGGGACTCTCATGTGTGTGACTGGAGTATCCAGACACAGTGTTCTCTGCTTTGCAGCTATTTCTGAATCTTATGAATGCATATGCATTTGTTATTTCCCAGCAGAGCTTGGCTGCAGTGTGTATAACCAATCTATCGATTTTAGAAGTATCTATCTGCTCTGTTGGAAGAGAGAAGAAACATCAGTATTAAGTGAAAGCCTTAGGGTCTTTACAGATATAAAGAATTACCATCAAGAAGGCCTCGCTTTCCCAAAGTAAAAAAATTTTAAATTCTATACTCCCATCCCTAGATAGTATAAGGAAATTCTCAGCAAAAGGCAGTTTGGTATAGTAAAAACAAATAAACAAGAAAACATACAATCCCATGCAATCAATAGGCAAATGAAAACTTGTATTCAAATTCTAAATGTTCATTTTACTAAGTCAACAAGTGACCCTTAGTTTGCAAGGGGAGACATTCTAGCTATTTAGGTCAGTGGAAGACATTTTTTTAAAATTTTATTTATTTGAGATAGAGTGAGGGAGAGAGAGCACAAGGGGGGGCAGAGGGAGAGGGAGAAGCAGACTCCTCGCTGAGCAAGGAGCCCGATGTGGGGCTCGATCCCAGGAACCTGGGATCACCAACCGAGCCAAAGACAGACGCTTAACCGACTGAGCCACCCAGGCACCCCAGTGGAGGACATTCTTGATTTGAACCCCAGCTCTTCCATGTACTAGGAGTGACAGTGGTCAAATTAATTTTCTCAGACTCAGTGTCTTTATAAAATGGGGGATAATAATGATTTCCTCACAGTATTTTCAGGACTCAAAGGAAATAATCAATGTAATAGACTTTCTGCAGTGCCAGGAATATCTAAGTTCTCGGTAATCAGTAGCTGATTTTACCAAAGATTGAGGACAGCATGAGTGATGAATATAAATGGAAAGTGTATTTAAATGACTATTTCAAGTAGTTTGGCTAAAAAGGGAAGGAGAAGAGACAGGGGCGCTAAGGGGATGCGTGGAAGTAGATGGTGTGGCTGATGCTTTGTTGTTGTTGTTTGCTTATTTGGCAGTTATTGTGTTTTTGGTCTGATGGTAAGTGATGGAGTAAGGTCCCAGGGGTTAGGAGGGATGGAATCCAGTAAGTTTAGTAGGAAAAGGGACACCTCTTCCACTGAAATATGGGGACAGGAGGGAAGCAGAAGCAGTAGATGAGAAGAAGCTGGATTGGTGGAGAAAGATGGTGAGGGTACCCTTGCCTGATGGCCACAGTGTACCCTAAGAGCTGAAGATTATGATTCTCTGAGGGAAGTGGCAGCTGGAGGCTTGAGGAGAGTCACAACCATTCCAAATGTTGTTAGGAGAACAACACATAACAACACCAAAAAATGTGTTTGCTCGTTTGTCCCAAGAAAGTTCACCTGGGACACATAAAAGACCTGCCAGGTAAAACCAAAGACTCAGCAGAGGTTGAAAACTGAATTTGTAGGACACAATTCTATAAAATTATTAACTTTTTCCCAGCAGAGAAAGAAAGTCTTTCCAAATGTATGAATAGAGAATATGGGTCATCCAGGTGCTTCAGGAATGGGGTTTGGCTGAGTCATTGGAGTAAAATGACAATAATACTACAAATCATTTTGTCATGTGCATATGCTTCTCCAGAGAATAGTTTAGTGTGGACAGTTCAGAGCATGCAAGTTTAGGCATCCATAAAACAGGAATAATAGTGTCAATAACGGCAGTTTTTGTCCATCACTCTTATTGTCCTAATGAACAAAAAACCTTAAAAATGGGGTTTGTGTTAGCTGATCACACTAAAAAATATCAAAATGATATTTTAAACTTCCCTGCCTCAAAACTGCTCTTCCCAGGGTCTTTCCCATCTCTGTGAATGATGTCACCATTTACCTATTTGCCGGCACCCTGGATTCGGCTCTGCCACTCTGCCCCCTGCCTCCACATCCAACCCCATCCTGCTACCTCCACATCTGAAATAGTTTCTGAATGTACCATTTCTCACAATCTCCTACTCCAGGGCTTGGCAGACTATTTCCACAAGGGCCAGACTTGGTCCCCGGCCATTATCTGCCTCACTGGGCTGCCCCTGAGCATGTCCCATCTTTATCATCTGTCTGCCTTCTACAGTCTTCTCCCTGAGTTGACTTTTGCTCCCCTGTGGCCCATTCTTATAGTAGGAAGAATGACCCTTTTGGAAAAAAATCAGATTATCTTGCTTAAAACCATGCAATAGCTTCCTGTTAACTAGAACAAAGCAGTCTCCTGGCTTCGGGAGCATGTCGTGATCTGGAGCAACTTCTACCCCCGCCTCCTCTCCCACCGCCCCCCTTTCACTAACCCCTCTCTGCTTACCCTGTCCTTCTGTCCTTTGAACTCCCCCAGCCTCTTCTTGACTCAAGCCATGCTGTTTCCTCTGCTAAAAATGGACTTCTCTGGGATGATTCTTCTTTCCCATTTATACTAATATCACCTCCTCAGAAAACTCTTTCCTGGTCCACCTGGCAGACATACTCCTGTGCACACCCACCCGTCCCAACCACTCTGCGCCCCTCAGCCTGCTTAGCTTCTTCCAGCCTAACAACCTGAGCTCATTCCATTTATTTACTTATTTATGTGCATACCAAAGTCTTCTCCATGGCCATAAACTCCATGAAGGACGGGATTGTGTCCCATTTGTTGGTGTATCTGTAATCTCTGTAATATTCCTGGCAGATTGCAGGCATTCAAAAAATACTTGAGTGAAAGGAAGAACGAGCAATGCATCAATGATCAATGTTCAATGGTTTAAGGATGACATTCAAAGCCAAAGGTCACTCTCTGATCTCTCATTTCTTTTCCACTCTCTCGCTGCCACCGAGTACTTGAAAACATTTCAAATGTTTGGAGCTACACCGCACACTGTGAAGCCTTAATCAGGAAAAAGACTCCATGCTAATAAATTTGCTATCTAATGATCCAGTATCATCATTGCCATGTTTTAACTCAGTCAAGAAGCGAGTTTAACTTGGACAAGTTCAAACATTGGAGCAATTGTGAGGGCTTGCTTTTTTTTTTTTTTTTTTTGGTCCTATGGGTCCTCGAGGATTGTTCAAAATCAACAGAGACTGTTGGTGCCAGGACAGAGTCAGGAGACCTCAGCCTGTCATTTACTGGATGTGGGACCACAGACAAAGTACTGAGCTTTGGCCTGTCATTTACTGGATGTGGGACCACAGACAAAGTACTGAGCTTCTCTCACACTCCCTTTCATCATTGATAAACTGCACTACAAGTAAGATGATACCACAGAAGCACTGTAAGGGTTAATCCAGTTCTGTCTATAAAAGTGCTCTGTAAACTCAAAACTGCTGTCAAATCTCAGCTGTTTTTTTAAAAGTTTGCTGCCTTTGCCCAGGTGGTCTATGCTGTGCAGAACCCACACAAGACTTATTTTGTCTTCGGAACACAAGATCTTTGTGGATTTTTAATGTGTTACTGATCTGGGACACATTCACATTTTATTAGGAGGCTTCAATTAATAGGGGGGCTAAAAAAAAAGAATAAATGAAATGCTGGGAACTTTAGGTACCACCAAATGAGGGCAGGGGAGGGGGATTTTATAAAAAGCACAAGTTCTGAGGTTATACCTGGCCCTAAATCCTGCTTCTGCCATTTCTTAGTTGAACAACCTCGGAAAAGTCACTTCACTCTGGGTTTTGGGTAACGAACCTGTACAGGGAAGATAGTAATTCTTACTTTAGGGATTTGTTAAAAAGATAAAATGAAAAAATACGTGTAAAAAACACCTGGCCCCATGCCCAGCTCATAGGAGGAACAGAGAAATTTTGGTTGTCCTTTCTGTAATTCATAGTGGGCAGGATAGCAACTGCCACTTCTATTCTGGAGGGAAAAGAGCCCCGAAGAGAGTATTCTTCAAGAATCTTTGAGCTCAAGTGGGATGAAGGAGGACTTCAGCCATGGGCTGATGCCCAGGGTGGGAACCTCCAGCTTCCTCAGGGGAATTCCCCAGGAGGAAGAGAGGAAATAGGCCTGTCTGTTTCTCAGATGTCCCCACATGTGTGGTTTCATAAGCAACGTTTCAACCTTAACCAGAACAAGTTGGGAGAGCTCCTGCTCTGCCTCCAAATCCAACATTTTCTGACTTACATCTGTGGAGCCAGGGACATTTTCAAAACCCAGTACTCATTCAGACACAAACTACGTAAATATGTGGGACAGGAAAGTGCCAAGCAAGGCATACATGCTGCAAGGAAGTTACAGGTTGTACCAGACCTGGTATTTCAAATTTGCACAATGATTGTTTTAGTTACATTGGAGGCTGCTGATGAGTGGTAGAATTATTTCCTGTTTGAGAGAATGTTCTTGTTCTTTGTTTCTCTGTGTTCTCTCTTCCAAAAGGAATCTAATCATTCCTTCTGATTAATTTCTAACTATACATACTTAGTAGAATTAAAAACAGGTATATGTGCCAAATAAGGAGGCATCAAATGAGCTACATCCTAAAATAACATTCTTTTTTTCAAAGACAGAGTATGGCTGCCTTAAGGAGACCTCATCTGAGTCCATAACAGGACAAAAGGTAACAAAAACTGGACTGGGCTCAAAGGTCCATAAAGTGTGGTCATTGTTGGTGATGGGTCAGTGGGGCCCTCACCACCCTGAGGATGGCATACTGGCTCAGTCTTACTTACCAGGGAACCTGGAGCATGGTCAAGCAACAGCTTCTCATTAAGAACCGAGGACTGAGGACTGTCTTGGGTTAGAGATGAGGAATGTCTGATCTAAGCCAAGTGAACAAAGCCCTCAGGGCTAGCACCTTGGGTGTTCTTTTTCAGAGATACGTTACAGGTTGTTTCAAGCCACGAACAAAATTGCTCCTGAAAGGAGATTTGGGTGTTTAGGGCCAGCAACCTGAAGTGAATTTCTTGTAACAGATATCTCCCCAAAATACCTCCACCGTGTTATCTCCTTTCATTATGTCTGCATAAAGCTAAGAAAAGAAGCTTGTTGAATGAATCATCCCAACTAGTTACTTGGGAAGAGGGACCGGAGTGATGGTTTCTGAAGTGTCCAGTTTTTTAACTGCCTTGATGAGGAAATGAGAAAAGAATTTCCTAGGAGAAATTGTCTTTCCTTCATCAGAGACAATCCCTATTTTCATGGTGCAGTAAGACCCTAAAATTGGGGGGTACAAGCCTGCTTTTTGGGGGGGCTGGCTAACAGATAGAACTGGTGTCCTACAAAGACCTCTGGGCTCTAGGCTGACAACCTCAATGTTATGACCTTGTCCTCTCCTCTGCTAAGATCAGAGTTGGAGAAGGCATTCTACTACTTATCTTAAAGGCATCGACCTCAGCCATTCACAGATATCTAAATCTTATTTTCTCTTAAATCTTTAAACCACTATTTCTGGTATTCTTCCGAGGTGAGAGTACATAGGCAAGAAAGAACAATGAATTTATTTATTCTATTCATGTGCTTCAACCAGGTAATGATTCATACTCATGATGATAAAATTCAAACAATGCAAAAATAAGTCCCCCTCATACCCCAGCCTCCCAGTTGTCCATATTTTTCCTCTGAGAAATCCAATATTGCCAGTTTCTTCTTTTTGTGCATCCTTCAAGGGAGAGCTTATATATACAAAGCATCCTTTAAAAATGCAAATGGGCTGGGGCACCTGGATGGCTCAGTCGGTTAAGTGTCAGACTCTTGATTTCAGCTCAGGTCATGATCTCAGTGTCGTGAGAGCCCCGCATCGGGCTCCATGCTTGGCGGGGAGTCTGCTTTGGATTCTTTCCTCTCCCTCTGCCCTCCCTCCCCGCTCTCTCTCTCTCTCTCCTCTTTCTTTCTCTCTCAAATAAATAAATTTTAAAAATGCAAATGGAAATGTAGTATATACACTCTTCCGCATTTTGCTTTTTTTTCATTTACTAATTTATCTTGGAGATAATTTTGTGTCAATAGATCTACTTTATTCTTTTTAATGGATGGATTATTATATTAAGTATACCTGTTATAGAAATGTACCATAATTTAACTTGTCCAGTATTGATGAACATTTAAGTTGTTTCTAGAATTTTGCTATTATAAACAATGTTGCCACTTGTATGTTGGAGCAGGTGTAATTTTGAGCAAAGATGAATTTGGTCAGGATCTCAGGCCTTAAATCATTGGTCAGTTGCCTGTCTCCACAGTGTGTGCCAGAAAGAACATCAGAAGCACAAAAGATTAAGCTGTTCTTACCCACTCCCTACACACATACACACACAATAATAATTAATAATAATAATAAAAATAAAGAAGATTAAAGGAAGCTTTGGGACATGATGGTCATGCCTTGGCCTTGATGGTGGTGATGGTTTCATGAGTGTATATTTATCTCCAAACTCATATTTCAATATGTGAAGCTCTCTACATGTCAATCATACCTCAACAATGTGGTTAAAAAAAAGGAAATGCTAAAGATACTCTGACCAAATGCATATGCTCCATCATTGGGGTAATAAAGTGCTTACAAAGACAGCTGCAATAATTGTACCCATCCCTGTATGCACACTTCTTTGCAATGGCCTTCACTATGCCTCGCATCCTGAGGGACAGTCCATTTCTCTACACCTTCTATCTGACCTCACCTTGCGATTGTTTTCTACAATCAAGAGTAGAAAACGTGACATTATGAAGGTTCCAGGTCCCGGCTTATTGCCAGTGTTGTTCTGCTCTAGGAATGCCCGAGGCCCTCACTTGGGCCATACTGACGCCTAGCGAGCCCTACACTCGTCTCCCCCAAGCACTACTGGGGCCGAGCTTGTGTCTTCATCTGCCCTTGTAGTTCTTGTTATGATTGCAGTGTGCACCTCAGCAAAGCCATCTGGGGTCTTTGAAGAACAAGATTTGTACTCATAGGTCCTAGAGGATACATGGCATGCCCAAGGGCCACCCAGAAAAGTCTCAGCTAGAGAGTTGTGGGGAGGGTGGACCTGGAGCTCTGCCTCTATTAGGGTCCAAGGGTGGGGTGGTGTTTCACAGGCTGACTCTTTATTGGCGAATTTAAAACATAAGAGCAGGAATTAGGGCAAGGGGAGCGAGAAGCTTGGCCACTCCTGAGTTAGCTACGTTCCCCAGGGCTTTCTAAAAAGGGAAATTCATGAGGGGGCACGGGGGGTCCTACTTCCTTATCTAGTGGTTTTGCTAGTCACTGTGTCCCACAACTGGCACTATTTTGGAGAGGGATGTCTTTGAAATGGATGCCTCTGCCATCAAGAGCTTAAAGTCAGGCCATGATGCTACAATCAAAATGCTTAATGCCAGGCACTTACACTGCTGCCATCTTCCGGCTGCCCCAGGTTCTCCCGCTCTCTGAAAATGCAGCCTGACAACTGGGAAAGCCCAGTGAGGCCTGCTGAGGGTGAGAGATCACGTGAAGGCCAGCCGGCCCCAGCTCCAACTCCCAGCTGTGAAAATGGCTGCTAGTTGAGCCACTAAGTTAAGGGTTATTTGCTAAGTAGCAATAGACCACTGATACTCGTGGGTAAGCATCTGCCCCAGCCTCCATCTCAGGGATGTTCAGATCATGGGCTCCAGACTCCCCAGGACAACCACCTGGACTGTGTTTTAAAAATGCAGATTCCTGGCCCTGAATTAAAATTCTCAGGTTGGGCCTATGAATTTACATTTCAGCAGGTTCCCCAGATGGTTCCTTTTTAATGTAATATTGGATGCATGACTTACATGCTACCTTTATGTATTATATGAGGTTGTGAAGCAGAATAAGAAGCCCCAATAAACCCTCTACCATCTTAAGAACTAGAAATTACCAACACCTTGGTAGTCTCCTTCCCTGTCCCCTTCCATTGTCTCTCCAACTAAAGAGGCAACAACATCCTGAATTGGGAGTTCATTATACCCTGTGTGTGTATTATATATAAATAATATTTGTATAATATATATTAATTAATATTAGTATTATATAATTAATATATTATGTTAATGTATAATTAACATAATATATTAATTAATATATAATATATTATTATACGAATATTCACATACTATATATAGTCAGGGGGAATACGTGTGTTCATATCTGTGTATATAATACACACACAGGGCGCCTGGGTGGCTCAGTCGTTAAGCATCTGCCTTCGGCTCAGGTCATGATCCTGGGGTCCTGGGATCGAGTCCCACATCGGGCTCCTTGCTCGGTGGGAAGCCTGATTCTCCCTCTCCCACTTCCCCTGCTTGTGTTCCTGCTTTCACTATCTCTCTCTCTGTCAAATAAATAAATAAAATCTAAATCTATATATATATAATACACACACACACATTCACATACCGCATATATTTAGTTTTGCTTATTTTTAAACTTCATTTAAGAATTGTACCACAGTACCCGGCAAAGCAGAAGATTAGAGTGATAAGGGTATGATCTCTAGTGTTAAGCTGCCTGTGTTCAAATTCTAGCTCAGTCCTTTAGTATCTGTGTGACCTTAGGCAATTTACTTAATGTCTGCATGATTTGGTTTCCACTTCTATAAAATAGGAGTAATAATAATATCTAAACTTTTAGGGTCTTGGTAGAAGTAAATGAGCTAACACATGTAAAGTACTTAGACTAGCGCCCTACACGGAGTAAGTGCTCTGTCAGTATTACTATTTTTATTTTGAAATTTGCTTATTTCGGCCAGCACTATGTGTGTGGGACTCAGGAGTGCTCTGCGTATCCCTGTATTCTTGTACAGTTATATGAGGTTTATATGAGGTTGTGAAGCAGAATAAGAAGCCCCAATAAACCCTCTACCATCTTAAGAACTAGAAATTCTTGTACAGTTGCTCTGAGTGTCCGTGTGGTAAGTAACTGGACTGCGAGTTATATACCCATTCTCTACTTAATGGATTATCATCATTGTTTCCAGTTCTTTACTTTTACAACAATACTAGTACGAACATTCTTCTACACATCTCCTAGGAGACGTGCAGACTCTCCTCTGGGGTGTGTGTCTAGGACTGCGGTTGCGGGATCATAGATGGGTGGGGCCAAGCGCTTCCCGTAGCGCTGGTATCAGAGCCAGGCTCTAGACTCTTGTTTCACATCTGCACCACTATTTGGTTTTATCAGACCCCAGAATTCTAATGCATTTATTTTTTCTAGAGATTTTATTTATTTATTTGAGACAGAGAGTGAGAGAGCACGAGCAGAAGGAAAGGCAGAGGGAGAGGGAGAAGCAGACTCCCCACTGAGCAGGGAACCCCATGTGGGGCTCCATCCCAGGACCCCGGTATCATGACCTGAGCCAAAGGCAGATGCTTAAATGACTGAGCCACCCAAGTGCCCCTAACGCATTTATTTTTGAGGCTTAGAGAAACATTCTGGCTCAAGATTTTGGTGAAAATGAGGTATACCTTTTGAAAAAAAAGTTGAATAATTTGCCTTCGTTGACTTCACACTTGAGGAAGCCTAAAGGCCTTCCCTCACTCCTTCTCAGACCCTCGCTCCATCACCGCTTCCTACTGTGGTTCTTCTCTGCCCCCCCCCCCAATGCTGTACCATGTGTCCCCCCTACTTCCCTGACCACTCTCTCCTTTCTCCTCCCTCTCTGCTGATCTCACTTATCCCCTGCTGCCCTTCCAGGCTGCCTGGGTTTGAATCCTGACACTTTTCAGCTCCCCACTGTGTAACTACAGACAAATTTGTTAATCTTTCTGTGTCTCAGTTTCCTTAGCTCTACCTCACCTGGTACAGTGAGCATTTGATGTAAAGCACCCAAAACAGGGTCTGGCATGTGTTAAGTGCTCATTAATATTAGCTGCCATTATTCCCTTCATCTTAAGTTTGCAGGGCAGCAGACTCCGAGATCTGCATGCAGGAGATTTACTGGGGAGTGTCCTCTGTATCAGCACCCTGGAGGGTTGTCAGAAGCAGAGAGGGCAGAGAACCATGACTCAGTAACAACAAAGGTCTCAGCCAATCCTGCAGGAGCTCTGGAGCTGATGGCCTTTCAGAATCCCCCAAACTGCGGCCTGAGGTCAAGTCTTTCATCTCCCACATCCACCAGTCACTGGGTGCCGGCCTGGAAAAGGGACAGTTGGCTAAGGCAGCTCTCTTCAGCTTTTTTGAAGACAATGGCCAGAGACAGCTCCAGCTGAGGGTGGTTAGCTTCTAACCCTACCAGTGGCCCAGAGACAAGGGCTTCAGTCCTAAAGGGGGTGGGGTCGGCTGTCCTCTGCAATATTCACTATATTTCTTCTGTATTTTCTCCCATGGAAACCACTCAGGTTATTTCTTCCTTTTAAATTGTATTAAACTTTTTTTCTCCTTTGTCAGGTTGACATATGGTAGCAAAAAAACCCTATGTCATGAACAGATATTTTTCCAAAGAAGACATCCAAATGGCCAACAGACACATGAAAAAGTGCTCAAAATCACTCAGCAACAGGGAAATCCAAATCAAAACCTCAATGAGATATCACCTCACACCAGTCAGAATGGCTAAAATTAACAAGTCAGGAAATGACAGATGTTGGTGGGGATGCGGTGAAAGGGGAACCCTCCTACACTGTTGGTGGGAATGCAAGCTGGTGCAACCACTCTGGAAAACAGTATGGAGGTTCCTCAAAAAGTTGAAAATAGAGCTACCCTATGACCCAGCAATTGCACTACTGGGTATTTACCCCAAAGATACAAATGTAGGGATCCGGAGGGGTACGTGCACCCCGATGTTTATAGCAGCAATGTCCACAATAGCCAAACTGTGGAAAGAGCCAAGATGTCCATCGACAGATGAATGGATAAAGAAGATGTGGTATATATATATATATATATATATATATATATATATATATATATAGTGGAATATTATGCAGCCATCAAAAAGAATGAGATCTTGCCATTTGCAATGACGTGGATGGAACTGGAGGGTGTTATGCTGAGTGAAATAAGTCAATCAGAGAAAGACATGTATCATATGCCTCACTGATATGAGGAATTCTTAATCGCAGGAAACAAACTGAGGGTTGCTGGAGTGGGGGTTGGGGTGGGAGGGATGGGGTGACTGGGTGATAGACACTGGGGAGGGTATGTGCTATGGTGAGCGCTGTGAATTGTGCAAGACTGTTGAATCACAGATCTGTACCTTTGAAACAAATAATACATTATATGTTAAGAAGAAAAAAAAAGAAGAAGATAGAAGGAAGGGAAGAATGAAGGGGGGGAAATCGGAGGGGGAGACGAACCATAAGAGACGATGGACTCTGAAAAACAAACTGAGGGTTCTAGAGGGGAGGGGGGTGGGAGAATGGGTTAGCCTGGTGATGGGTATTGGGGGGGGCATGTTCTGCATGGAGCACTGGGTGTTGTGCACAAACAATGAATCATGGAACACTACATCAAAAACCAATGATGTGATGTATGGGGATTAACATAACAATAAAAAATTTTTTTAAAAACCCTATGTCATTTTGAGGACAAAAAGAGTCTACTTTATTTGGCATTTTAGGAACTAAAGTCAGTTGCAGGTTGACTTCTACTTTGTCAGTTATGGTGGTATTGCATGGAACTAGCCAAAGACTCCCGTGCTATGTGTCTGTGCTATATTCGTTAACAACAAACAGCATAAAAACATACAGGCCTTCAGCAAAGTTACTGTTTATTGATGCTGAGCTACATCAATCTACTGTTTATCTTTCTTATTAAATTCCAGAGGTACCATAGGAAAGAAAAGTTAATACTGCTAAGAGTCCGTGTTCTTCATCTGTAAGATGGTTAAAATTTACCTATCTCAAAGGATTCTATGGGGAAAAATGTACAAAAAGAAAGTCCAGTAAAGAAATGACCACTGTCAGTGTAAGGTGTTAAATCATCAAAGCATATGACAACATTGCCTTTGTTGCACATTTATAAAAAAGAACTTAAAAATCCTAGCAATCCTAAACAATCCTCAAAGCCACAGTGACCACCAGCATAGATGGTGACCTCAGAGGCCACTCAGTGTTGAAAACTTTCAACAACAGACCCATTTACTCACCCTCATTCATGACGGGAAAATCTAGATGAATACTCTAAGAAAAGAACGGTTCAGATAAATGTCAGATGGCTAGCAATAACCAAAAGCTGATTAAATATCGAGTGCCTATAACCCAATTTAGAGTGTTTGCTCACATTTTCTGCTTTCTAAAAGCTGATCAATAAAAATAGACTTGGAGTTTTCGTGTGTGATCACAGGCAATATTGGGACATACTTTGATCACAGATATGCCAGACATCCTCTGGCTTTCATTGATCTACATTGTACCGAGTGCCTAGCCTGAAAATAGCAGTAAGCAAAGATTAAGGCTTCCTTAGAAAGAAAAGAGCAAGGACCCCTCTATACTTGTAGGATAGGTAGGGAGCAAGTAAGATGAAGCTACAGGTCTTTCAAAGGCTTTCTTTCTACAAACCCATGTATGAATGGTGACAAACAACGATGGGACATTTTTTTCTTCCTCTGTCTATATTAACATGGTTTCTGTACATAATTTTCTCCTGTATTTTTTTTCTCTTTTCCCCATTTTCTCTTAAATAGAGAACAAAAATCAATTCCTTTTTCAACAAAACACAACACAAGGAATGAACTGATAAGAGTTCTCTACCCAAGAGCCTGGAAGACCCCTTTATCTACCTGAGGAGGTTATACCTGCCTCTTGGACCACTGCCCCCACCCCTTGCTTCCTGTCATAGTCAGAGCATTTGATTCTCCTCTTTCCTGTTGTTCTTTTTCTTTGCACATTGAGCCAGTTAGGCATTTCCTTGCTAAATCACTAGAGGACACAACCAAAGAAAATGCAATCAATACAGCCAAGTTGCTGAAGTACAGACTCCTTTAATGAGTAGTAAAGTAGTTGCTGACTTGCCATATGCCCGCAGTACAACAACTACAACCACATTTCAAGAACTCTACCGAATTATTTTCTATTTCCTGCTTGTTGCTCCTGTGACCACTGGAATCTATTTGTTTCCCTGCAACCGGGGCAGTAATCTACCCAGACAATCTCTATTTTACAAGGGCTATTCAAACTACCTTAAATGAAACCTGTCCTACTTTCAAACATCAGTTACCTGCTCAGGCTCTCCCACTCAGCTTTGGTCTCTGCTCTGAGAAACACACCCGTTTAACAACTGACAGTGACGATCAACATTCTCCAGTGTCAAGGTGGTAAGAACTTTCCTAGAGTAGTGTGTTGTCTCTGCAAAACACTGTGTCTTCTGTGAAGACTCGGCAATTCTTCTTAAAATAAATAAATCATTCATTAGCCTCACAAATGTCTACCCATTACCATTTCACAACACAGTCATAATAACCATTCATTGGACACTTGTGTGCCAGGCCCTACCTTAAAAGTTTGCCCAAGGTGGCCCACTTAGTAAGTGGTGGAGCTGAGGTTTGAACCTTGATCTCTGACTCTAAAGGCCATGCTTTTAACCACCACAGGCTTTCTCTATTTATTTACTAATAATTAGTACATGAGAGAATGTAAATGAAGGGCCTTGCACAATACAAAGCTCACAAATACTTCTCTTCTGCTCACCTGAATCATACAATAATGATAATCTATGTGAGCCAGATCTAAGAAGAGAAACATGAAGCCCCAAATGCTATATGAAGAATTAAGAATAAGGTGGTCACTTAGTTTAGTGAAGGGACACTTGTGTGTTGTTTTTTTTTTTTCATCCTTAAGCCAAGAATATAGTTAATTTAGCTTGATGTCAAAGATTAATTGCGGAATACGATAAAGGAAAAGGGTATTCCTAAATATTTGTTGAGTATTACTTGTTCTCGATGAGTACATAAGTAGCTTTTCTTCAAGGCCATGCTTAGATTACTAATGATAATAATTATAATGATTAACTTTATTAAGCATACATTACGAGCCAGCTAATGTTTGAGACATTTTATATACTGTCTCCAATTTAACCTTTAAATAAAACCCTATGAGATCAGTTGTATTATCCCTATCTTACATAAATAAACATTAGGACTCTATAAAGTAAGTGTCTTGGCCAAAATCACAGGAGAAGCAGATAGTGAAGTTAGAATTAAAACCCAGATGTGCCTGAGTCCAAACCTTCCCTCTTTATATGTTCTTCACTTGAAATTTATTTACAGATAACTCTCTGAGCACCTACTGAGTGTCACACATTAGGCTAGGTTGAAGGGGTAGCATACTGAATAACACAGATTGGATGCCAGTCCTCATCGATTCTTCAATCAGGTACAAAACCAGTATGACAAATATTAATATATGCTAAATGATGCAAAAGAGGCATATGGAGTGTTATGGGAACATAATTATAAAGAAATATCTAACCAAGTTTAGGGAGTCAATGATAACTGTACTGTGAAAGCAACATTTAATTTGAAGCTTGAAGAATGGGTATGAGACAGCCAAACAAAGGAGAATAAAAGAATACTGGGGCAAAAGCAATAGCATGTTTGAAGGCCTGGAAGCAAAACGATATGGCTCATTGGAGGAACCATGAGGGCCAATGAAACTGGAGCACAGAACTGCTCTATTACAGGCACTGGCGTGCAGGAGATGCTATCAGAGAGCTAAGGATGAAGTATAAGTAGACAAGGACCAAATCACAATGTGCATGTCAACCACCATAAGGATACTGGACTTTATGCTAAGGATGTAAGGAGGCATGTAAAGGGTTTAGGGGAAGAGCAGTTATGTGCTTGGAGGAAGGGCAAGAGTGGACAGAGGGAGCTACAGTCTGCCTTAGATATTGTACAAAGTCACAGAAAAAGAGAAGACTTTTTTTCTCAAGGGATGTGGACTCTAAAGAAGGATATAACAATACATAACACTTACAGAGAACTTCATGCCATACATTCACTTGGGGATATTTACTGATCACCTACTTTGGTGCCCGGCACTGTTCTAGGCACTGAGGAGGCAGCAGTGAACAAAAATGCACCAAAAAATGCCTCTAGTCATGGAACTTACATTTGAGATTTGAGTGCCAGATGCTAAGTACTTGACAGGTATTAACTAGTTGAGCCTCACCCCAGCCCTATGATGTGGGCTATCCGATTATTTAATCTCACAAAGATACAGGTGCAGAGTGGTCAAAGACTGCCCAAGATTTGCCTGCAGGTCTGTCTGGTTCCAGAGCTGTGGGATAAATGCAAGAGACAGACAAGAACTCGGGGAGGAAAGCCTAAAGCATGGCATCTAAAGGGACTGTGGCAGTGGGAGAAACTCGGGGTCCCACAAACACTGAATCCACAAGCTTTAATTTCAGTCTTGCAAAGGTGATTTTAAAGTTTTCCATGACTGAGGGGTGCCTGGGTGGCTCAGTCGTTAAGCGTCTGCCTTCAGCTCAGGTCATGATCCCGGGGTCCTGGGATCGAGCCCCGCATCGGGCTCCCTGCTCAGCAGAGAGCCTGCTTCTCCATCTCCCACTCCGTCTGCTTGTGTTCCCTCTCTAGCTGTCTCTCTCTGTGTGTCAAATAAATAAATAAAATCTTTAAAGTTTTCCATGATTGGGATGATGCCTGGGTGGCTCAGTTGGTTAAGCCTCTGACTCTTGGTTTGGGCTCAGGTCATGATCTCAGGATGGAGATCTCAGGGTCATGGGATCAAGCCCCACGTCTGGCTCTGTGCTCAGTGCAGAGTCTGCTTGTCCCTCTCCCTCTGCTCCTCCCCCCCCCCCCCTTTCTCTCTCTCTCTTTCTTAAATAAATAAGTAAATAAAATCTTTTTTTAAAAAAGCTTTTCATGATCTTTTGTTTTGTTTTGCAACAAAACCATCATTGCCTTGTAGTATTTTTTTCCATCAGTAAATTCCATCCTCTGCTTGGCACAAAAATTAGCTGTGCCCCCGGGAGAGACAGCATACTCGATGGGCTGGCTCCACGGGGCATGGCACTGTGGTGGATCAGCTGGGGGGCTGGCTGACAGGAAGTCAGTGCCCACAGCTGCCCACTGATTTTCCTTCCATCCTGTTCTCCCTTCTCTTCACTGAGTTTTTAATGAAGGAAACTTTGCTTTGCTTTAAAATCAGGAACCAGATCCCCTGTTTGATCTCCCTACATCGTTATGCTCCTGAGCTCCTTAGTGATCAATACCTCTCAGGAGCTAGAACCAAGAAACCATCTTAACACTGGTTACTGGAAGAATGTGTTTTGGGACACTGCCCTCAAACTCCTAGTAAAGACAGTGGGAATGACTGTGAGAATCAGATGACTCTTCAGTCCACTAACACGTACAGCCTGGCGTGAAAGGTGTTTCCCTCCACTCTCCGGGTCCCCTCCTCCCCCTATCTTTTGCCCAGCTGAATTGGTGTGCATTCCCTGACTTTGTTCAGGCCCTTTAACCATGTCATGGGTACCTATGAGATGTTTTCAGTATCAGGTGAGTAAAAACCACTGCCTGGTTTGTATCTGAGGAAATGGGGAGGAAGAATAAAAGGACAGGCAATTCGCTCATCATAGTCAAATCAGGCAAGAGTTAATTCTAATTTATACCTGAACCACCTTATAAACTCCTAAAGATGCCACTCCCACCACAGGATTGTTGCACATGGCTCCCTGTGTCAGGAACAAAACTGTCCCCAAATCTCATCCAAGGTCCCATCCCCTTACGAGTTCTCCCACTCATCTGTCAGCTCTCAGCCCCAGTCTTCCCTGAGCCCAGGTGGGTGGTGCTCTTCTGACCTTCACTCTCACAGAGTCAGACTCTATTCCTCCGTAACACTTGACCCTCCTCGTGTGTATGTACTTGTTGTGAGATTCTGTCACTAATTCAGTGTTCTTCCTTCATCAGACCATGACAGTGGGAGGCTTTTGCCCTCGGTGCAGTGCTTGGCGATAGGAGAAGCTCAAAAATATTTGTTGAATAAATGAATGAAGCCAGATTATCAAAATGGGAGTTTACTTTCCAAAAAAAAAAAAAACTTTAATTCATAGAAAATGGACAGAACTCTGTGTGTCAGGGACAAACGGAGGTCTCCCATGAGAGTCTGAGGACAAAGAGGTAAGGGTTAGCCTTGAATATGATCGAACTTTCTCATATTCACATGGTGTCCCTTATGGTATCCCCCCAGTTAATGGGGAGCGGAGGTACCTCTCTAAGCCAGTAAAGGTAAAACTTATTCTGCCAACCTCTGGGAAAAAACAATTTGATCAATTAATTCATGCATCAATAGGTATTTAGCACTGATTAGGTTTTCAATAGCTATCCTGTAAGGGATTATAGAGGAAGTGTTAATATAAACATGGCCCCACTCTCAAGGAGCTCATGTTACAGTGTATGGGCTTTAAATTCAAGTTTGGTTAATTTGTAACTGGTTGGTTGCAGAGTGTCAATTCATTGGGAATACAAACCTGAAACTTTTATTGAACCTTCCTATTCAATTGAGTAGTGGGTCCCTGGACAGCATCACAGCTTAATCTTTTAGCCTCTTAAATTCTGTGGCTATTAGAACAGCCTCAGTTTAGCATTTAAGGTTTAATGCCATTTTATGTATAAATCTTTTACATCAAATTCAGTTCAAGAATCATCTCCTCCTCATAAACTTCAGCGCTAGCTAGATCTGTCTTTGCTTTGCCAAACATCTGCCTTAACAAGATGAAGCTGCTGCCCACTCATGGGTTAGTTGTTCTAGCTCATTGTCAACAGGATACGTCATGGTTCATGAGAGCAATAGTGGGCCCCACTGCCAGGGTTTGCTTTTGTGCAGACCTTCTATGTACTAGCCATCCCCTGCCAGGCTTGACCTCCTTATCAGTTTGACTTCCACCTTTTTGCCATTACCCACTGATATACATACACCTTTGCCTCAGCTCCAGCACCCAAAACCCATCAGCAGATTTAGGTTCCCCAATATCACCTTTCTGCCAGAGTCAACATCTCCATACTTTCTGGGAACTGGGCACTTGAAGGGAGCATGTTGGCAGCCTTCTTGGGCAGACCATCCCACATATCATTTTTCCAATTCTGTCTCTCCTATTCACATGGTACAGAGCATGTTAAGAGTCAACTGGCTAAGAAGAAATCAGCTGAGGAATGAAATATCAATAACTTCCTTTCATGCAGAAACTTCCAATCTTTTCAATTCTTGGACAGTCTTCATTTACCTTGACTTCAGGGAGGGAAGCACCTCCCATGGGCTGGAAGTGCAAAGTCTCTCTCCATGAATTGTGCATCCTAAGGTGACTCTTCTCCACTTTCAGTCCTCTGACCCTATTATACTAGAAAAGGGGGAAAGAGAGGTTGGTAAGATAGCTGGGATCTGAACTGGTACCTAGAAAATGATCTGACAGATCCTTGAATTTAGAATGTCGGGCACTTAGAACCTTTTTCTTCACCTTTGGGCTTTAGCACCAATTCAGGACTACAGAAAATCTCACTCAATGTCTGGTCACATATACCATAAAGGAAGAGCAGATAAGGCATGTGGCCTTGAGTGAACCAGGTAATCAGTGGATCTGTCCATTTCCATGTTTCTCTGTCCCTATGTTCAACCTTTCTCCATTCCCACTTAAGCCAAAAATAAAGATCCCCTTTCCAAGGCTAATCCCTCCTGCCAACCTGACTTCTTCTCCTTCAGTTAGAAGATAAATCTTCTTTCTCAGGATCCTTGACTACACCCTATGGCTATGCTTACATATTCCCTATGTCAGTAAACTTTCATGCAAGCCATTCTGCTAAATTAGTCAAGTGACCTTCCCATATCTCTCTTCACTTTTACCGCAAATTCTCACATTTATCCCGAACTTCCTTCATTTCCAATTCCACTCAACACTCAATCCTTTTCAGTTTCACTTCAAATTCTGCTACTATTCAGAAACCCTTCCCTTGAAGGTCCAGTGACCTAACTACCAGATTCATTTTTTTCTTCAGCCTGTAGGAAAAAACTGAGAAAAATGGATATAAATATAAAGGCTAAATGGGTCAAAGATGGGGCTGAGGTTTAGGATATTTCAAAAAACTCCTAGCTAAGTGGAGATGAGAATGGGAACAATAGCAGGTCAGGAAGAAAATAGGACAGGTCCTAGGGAGGTGTCTGCATGACCAGCTGGTGACAGAGCAATACTTATGGCCAAATAAATATGAGTGTGCAGGTGGGTCAAATTAGATGCAGAATGAGGAGAAAAGCATCCTTTCAAGCCCTCAAATTCTGTGGTTCCTGTAACTCCTCTGTTTCTGGAGAATATTATAGAAGTCAAAAGAGGATGAGGTCTCACTACCCTGGTGACTAGTCATCATTCCATATATTTACAAATCTAAGAACTATATATCCTTGAATTTTCCCTTTTTAAGGAAAGTAGACACAAGAACTCCTCAACCAGTGTTTCCCAAAATGTGTCCCATGACATGTCCCTATTTAGCAAGCCTCATAAGGGCTGCTGTAATCCCCAGTGCCTAGAAAATACCTGGTTCAGGTACTCAAAACTATCTGTCACATGAGTAAAAGAATGAATGTTACATGCATACACATACACCCACCACTGTTTGTTTGGGTGTTGGTGTGGGGGGGGGGGTATGGTTTTTTTGGTAAAGTTTGAAAAAAATTTTGAAAAAAGTTTGAAATAAAATCTCTTTGCTGCAGGGCAGCTTAGAGCCTTATGTAATTATGATACAATACAGGCACTTCTCAAATGTTTTCAAACATAAGACCATTCCTCCCCACAGAGCTTCCAAACGTATATGTTTTGAGAAAACATCCCTAGATATTGCTGGTAACACAGTGCCAGGGCCAACACCTCTCCATCTCTAATTCACCTCCCCTTCTCCCTTTATAAGCATATAAGAGGCCTGCCAGCCTCTAGAGATGCCCCATTCTTCAGAAGTACAGGAAACACAACTACACAAAAGCTAAAGCAGGTGAATTCAAACAGTTGATTAAGGCACTATAAGAACAAGAGGGTTTAAATCAACTGCCTAGTTGAATGAACCAGATCTCCTTGTTTTGCTCCAAATGTCCATGTAAATATGTAGCCTTAGACAAGAGTACACCCACCATTTAGAAAGAAGTACAGCATTTACATTATTAGCATTTGAAGTTGGTGTTTTGAAGTTATTGAAAACTTCACAAGGCTGTTGTGAGAACTAAATTAGATTATGTATGTTCTGGCATGTAGTAGTCTTCAAAAACCAGATGTTAAAACAAGGTAGATCCAAAGAGGGGAAGATGGTAATAGAGTAGGAGGACTATAGGCTCACCTCCTCCAATGAATACAGCTAGATAACTATCAAATCATCCTATATACCCCAGAGGTTGAGCTGAAGACTAGCAGAACAAACTCCACAACTAAAGGTAAAGAAGAGGCCACATAAAAGAAGGTAGGAATTGCAGACATGCAATTTGGGAGAGAAACAGATCATGATTGCTGCAGTGGGGAGGGAGCCACAGTCACAGAGAAGGGCGAGAGATAGACTAGCACAGGGGGACTCACATATGTGAGTCGGGAAACGAACCCCCATAGCAACTGGCTTGGAAAGCGAGAGAGACCAAATTTCATGACTTCTGGCAACCAACAGGGCTTAAAGCCTGGAGCTTTAAAGGTCAGCATGCTTGGCTCTAGGAGGCATTGTGCTGCTCTTGAAGAGAAGGAAGGCAAACAACCCGCGGACACACAGCATGGAAACAGACATCTAAAACAGACATCCCTGGAGCACACAGAGGGGAGTTTGTGTGCTCAACTTGAAGCATGTCCCAGAGAGGCAGCATTCATGGAGAGACCCCTCTGGGTCTACAAAGGAACTGACAGATGTCATTTCCCTCTCCCAACCTTCAGCATAAGCATAGGGCCACCTGTAGGAACCAGTGCCGCTCACTACCTAACTTGCTTACACCCTCCCCCGCCCCCTGCACTCCAGTGGAACTGCCCTTCACAGTTACACTTACCTCAGTCCCAGCGCAGCAAGTACCATGCCACTGAAGACTTGCCCAAACATACCCACACCATGTCTCCCAACCTGCGAGTGTTGCAGGGCCTCGGTTCCAGCAGTGGTGGAGATAAGTCATATACCACAAGCAGACCAGAGCACACCTAGTTAAAACTCATCACATTCAGGCCAGGGACCAAACACTGCCCACAACAAGCAAAAAGAGCCTCTGCAGACGAAGGATAATGTAGCCAGAACACAATAGCAGAACACACACAGTACACACTGGGGACACTACCAGAAGTGCCAGACCCTTCAGGGCACTGCACAACCTCTTCTTCATAAAGCTACTACCCTCAAGAACAGGAGACATAGCTGACTTTCAAACACACACAAGGAGGCACAAAGATTTAGACAAAATGAAAAGACAGAGAAATTTATCACAAATGAAAGAACAGGACAAGACCATGGTCAGAGATCTAAGTATAACAGATATAAGTAACATGCCTGATAGAGAATTTAAAGTAATGATCATAAGCATACTCACTTGCCTTGAGAAAAGAGTGAGAAAAACATGAATGAATTCCCTTAACACAGAGATAAGAATAACATAGCAGAAATAAAGGGCTCAATAAACAAAGAAACACACTTGAAGGATTGAACCGAAGACTAAAAGAAGCAGAGGAGTGAATTAGTGACCTAGAAGACAAAGTAATGGAAAGTAATGAAGCTGAACAAAACAGAGAAAAAAGAATTATGCAAAACAAGAATAGACTTAGGGAACTCAGTAACTCCATCAAATGTAATAACATTTGCATTTAGGAATCCCAGAAGAAGAAGAGAAAAGGGGACAAAAAATTTATTTGAAAAGATAATAGCTGAAAACTTCCCTAATCTGGGTAAGGAAACAGATATCAAGATCCAGGAGACACAGAGAACCACCAACAAAATCAACAAAAGTAGATCCACACCAAAACACATTGTAAGTAAAATAGCAAAATATAGTGATAGAGAAAAAATTTTAAAGCAGCAAGACAGAATCATGGATCACTACATCAAAAACTAATGATGTATTGAATGGTGACTAACATAACATAATAAAATTAAATTAAATTTTTTAAAAAGGCAGCAAGACAAAAAAAAAAAAAAAAAAAGTTAAATAAAGGAGGAAACCCAAAAGGACAGCAGGGGATTTTTCAGCAGAAATTTTCCAAGCCAAAAGGGTGTGGCATGATATATTCAAAATGCTGAAGGGGAAAAATCTGCAGTCAAGAATACTCTATCCATCAAGACTATCATTTCAGAATAGGAGAGATGGAGCGTTTTCCAGACAAACAAAAACTAAAGGAGTCCATGACCACTAAACCAGCCCTGCAAGAAATATTAAAGAGGATTCTGTAGGTGGAAAGGAAAGACCAAAAGTGACAGTATAAAGGTTAGAAAAACAAAAGCAGTAAATATTTTTATAAAATATCAGTCAAGGAACTCACAACATAAAAAGATGTAAAATCTGACACTATAATGTCAGTGTGGGGGGGGGGTGGGAGAAGAGTAAGAATAGGTTCAAACATAAATGATCAACTTAATATAGACTGCTATATGCAGAAGAGGTTATATACAAACTTAATGGTGACCATGAATCAAAAAACCACTAATAAATATGCAAAGAAAAGGGAGAAATAAATCCAAATAAAGAAAACCAGCAAACCACAAAAGAGAGAAAGACAAAAAAGGATCAGAGAAAATCTTCAGAAACAACCACAAAGCAGGTAATAAAATGGTAATAAATACACATCTATCAATAATTACTTTGAATGTAATGGGCTAAATGCTCCAATCAAAAGACATAGGGTGAAAGGGTGTATAAAAAAACAGACCCATCTATACACTGCCTACAAGAGATCATTTTAGATCTTAAGACACCAGCAGATTGAAAGTGAGGGGATGGACATCAAAAGAAAACTGGAGTAGCAATACTTATATCAGACAAACAAGACTTTAAAACAAAAACTATAACAAGACTGGTGATGGCTTTGAGGAGGGCACGTTCTGCATGGAGCACTGGGTGTTATGCACAAACAATGAATCATGGAACACTACATCTAAAACTAATGATGTAATGTATGGGGATTAACATAACAATAAAAAAAGAGAATAAAAAAAAACTATAACAAGAGACAAAGAAGGACACTATATAATAATAAAAGGGACAATCCAACAAGAAGATATAACAATTGTAAATATGTATGCACCCAATATGGGAGTGCCCAAATACATAAAACAGTTAATAACAAACATAAAGGAACTAATTGATAATAATACAAAAATAGTATGGGACTTTAATGCCCCCCACACATGAAAAGACAGATCATCTAACAGAAAGTCAACAAGGAAACAATGGCTTTGGATGACACACTGGACCAGATGGACTTAACGGGTGTATTCAGAACATTCCATCCTAAAACAGCAGAACACACATTCTTCTCAAGTGCACATGAAATCACATGTTACCCCACAAAACAAGCCTCAATAGATTCAAGATCAAAGGCACACTGTGCTTCTTTTGTCATCACAATGCTATGAAACTAGAAGTCAGACAAAAGAAAAAATCTGGAATGACCACAAATACTAACATGCTACTAAACAATGAATGGGTCGACCAGGAAATAAAAGAAGAAATAAAAAGTACATGGAAACAAATGAAAATGAAAACACTATGGTCCAAAAGTTTTGAATTGCAGCAAAAGAGATTCTAAGAGGGAAATCTATAACAATACAGGTCTACCTCAAGATGCAAGAAAAATTTCAAACAATTAACCTTACACCTAAATGAGCTAGAAAAAGGACAATAAACAAAACTTAAACCAGCAGAAGGAAGGAAATAATAAAGATTACAGCAGAAATAAATGATACAAAAACTCTATTAATTAAAATAAAATTTAAAAAATAAAATAAATAAAACAGACCAATGAAACCAGGAGTTGGTTCTTTGAAAAAAATCAATAAAATGATAAACCTCCAGCCAGACTTACCAAGAAAAAAGAAGAAAGGACTCAAATAAATAAAATCACTAATTAAAGAAGAGAAATAACAACCAACGCCACAAAAGCACAAACAATTATAAGAAAATATTGTGAAAACTATATGCTAACAAATTAAACAACCAAGAAGAAATGGATAAATTCCTAGAGCCGTATATATAAACTACCAAAACCAAAAGTGGAAGAAATAGAAAATCTGAGCAGACCAATAACCAGCAAAGAAATTGAATCAGTAACCAAAAATCTCCCAACAAACAAAATTCCAGGACCACATGGCTTCACAGGCAAATTCTATCAAACATCTAAAGAAAAACTAATACCTATTCTTCTCAAACTAATCCAAAACATAAAAAAGGAAGGAAAACTTTCAAATTCATCCTATGAGGCCAGGATTACCCTGATACCAAAACCAGATAAAGACACCACTAAAAAAGAGATCTTCAGGCCAATATCCCTGATGAACATAGATGCAAAAATCTTCAACAAAATACTAGCAAACCAAATCTAATAATATATTAAAAAAGCATTCACCACAACCCAGTGTGATTTATTCTCAGTTGCAAGCGTGGTTCAGTATTTGCAAATCAAACAACATGATAACATCACATCAATAAGAGAAATGATAAGAACCATATGATCATTTCAATAGACACAGAAAAAGCATTCATTCATGATAAGAACACTCAACAAAGTAGGTTTAGAGGGAACATACCTCAATGTAATAGTGGCCATTTATAAAATACCCACAGCTAACATCATCCGCCATGGGGAAAAACTAAGATCCTTTCCCCTAAGATCAGGAACAAGACAAGGATGTCTGCTCTCACCACTTTTATTCAACATTGTACTCGAAGTCCTAGCCACAGCAATCAGACAACAAAAAGAAACAAAAGGCATCCAAATCAGAAAGGAAGAAGTAACATTTTCAGGTGACGTAATATTATGTATAGAAAATCCAAACAGACTCCACCAAAAAATTGCTAGAACTGTTACACAAACTCAATAAAGTCACAGGATACAAAATCAATCTACAGAAATCTGTTGCATTTCTATACACCAGTAAAGAAGCAGCAGAAAGAGAAATTAAGAAAACAATCCTACTTACAATTGCACCAAAAATAATAGGATACCTAGCAATAAACCTAACCAAAGAGGTAAAAGACCTGTACTCTGAAAACTATAAAACACTGATGAAAGAAATGGAAGAAGACACAAAGAAACAGAAAGACATTCCATGCTCATGGATTGGAAGAACAAAAAGTGTTAAAACATCTATACTACCCAAGGCAATCTACAGATTTAATGCAATCCCTATCCAAATACCAAGAGCATTTTTCTCACAGAACTAGAACAAACAATCCTAAAATTTGTATGGAATGACAAAAGACCTCGCATAGCCAAAGCAATCTTGAAAAAGAAAAGGAAAGATGGAGGCATCACAATTCTGGACTTCAAGTTATATTACAAAGCTGTGGTAATCAAAAAAGGATAGTACTGGAACAAAAATAGACACACAGATCAAGGGCCACAAAATAGAAAATTCAGAAATAAACCCACAACTCTATGGTCATTTAGTCTTTGACAAAGCAGGAAAGAACATCCAATGGGAAAAAGTCTCTTCAACAAATCATGTTGGGAAAACTGGACAGCAACATGCAAACGAATGAAACTGGACCCCTTTTTATACCATACACAAAAGTAAATTCAAAATAGATTAAAGACCTAAATGTGAGACTTGAAAGCATAAAAATTTTAGAAAAGAGCACAGACAGTAATTTCTCTGACATCAGCCATAATAACTTTTTTCTAGATAGGTCCCCTGAGGTAAGGGAAACAAAAGCTAAAATAACTACTGGGACTACATCAAAATAAAAAGCTTTGGCTTATTTTGTTCCCCAGTGAGGGGCAAAATCAGTAAGACTAAAAGGTAACCTGCAGAATGAGAGAAGATATTTGCAAATGACATATACCTAATAAAGGGTTAGTATCCAGAATATGTAAAGAATTCATCAAACTCAACACCCAAAATACAAATAATCCAATTAAAAAATGGGCAGAAGACATGAACAGACATTTCTCCAAAGAAGACACCCAGGTGGCCAACAGACACATGAGAAGATGTTAATCATCACTTACTGTCAGGGAAATACAAATCAAAACTACAATGAGATATCACCTCATACCTGTCAAAATGACTAAAATCAACAACACAAACAACAACAGGTATTGCCAAGGATGGGGAGAAAGAGGAATGCTCTTACACTGTTGGTGGGAATTCAGACTTTGCAGCCACTGTGGAAAACAGTATGGAGGTTCCTCAAAAAGTTAGAAATAGAACTACCTATGAACCAGCAATCCTACTACTGGATATTTTCTGAAAGGATACAAAAACACTAATTCAGTGGGATACATGCACCCCAGTGTTTATAGAAGCATTATTTACTAATAGCCAAGATATGGAAACAGCCCAAGTGTCCGCTGATTGATGAATGGATAAAGAAGATGTGGTATATATCTACCATGGAATATTACTCAGCCATAAAAAAGAATGAAATCTTGCCATTTGTAAAGACACAGTTGGAGCTAGAGAGTATCCTGCTAAGCAAATAAGTCAGTCAGAGAAGGACAAATATCATATGACATCACATTTCAGGATGTGGGATTTAAGAAACAAAAAAAGCGAACAAAGGAAAAAAAAGATAAAGAGACAAACAAAGAAACAGACTCTATTTATAGAGAACAAACTGTTGGTTACCAGAGGTGAGAGGGGTGGGTGAAAGAGGTGATGGAGATTGAGGAGTGCACTTATTGTGATGAGCACTTGGTGATGTATGAAAGTGTTGAATCACTATATTGTACACCTGACATTAATATAATACTGTATGTTAACTAACTCGAATTAAAATAAAAACTTTAGGGGTGCCTGGGTGGCTCAGTCAGTTAAGCAGCTGCCTTCGGCTCAGGTCATGATCCTGGGGTCCTGGGATCAAGTCCCATGTCCGGCTCTCTGCTCAGCAGAGAGCCTGCTTCTCCCTCTCCCTCTGCCTGCCACTCTGCCTACTTGTGCTCTCTCTCTATCATTCTGTCAAATAAATAAATATACATAAATAAATAAATAAATAAATAAATAAATAAATAAAAACTTTAAAAAAACAGGTAGATCCAAAGGGCATATTGTGGAGATCATAAAGAATGTGAAAGAAAAGAGTTCTAAAAATACAGTGAATTATGAAAAATTATATATCACTGTTTGACAAGACTGGATTCCATTGATATGAGAAATCATGCTTCAATGAAGGTCAAAGGAATTTCACTAAACCATTATTCAGCCAACGGTCAATGTGATAGAACACTTAATTTGTCTTTGTCAAAAGTTAGAGATGAAGCACTTAATTTATTTTAAATGTTGGTTAGAATGGCCAATATAAAGATAGTTATTAATTACAACTTCTGTTTGAAAATGTTTTCATCATAAATATTTTGCCTTTATTTTTTTTTCAGTCACATTACTTTAGTCAGAAGATCTAGGCATTTGAGGCAAATGTGGTATGTCCTTCAAGGCTTACTAAAGTTGGCTCATTTACCAAAAAATATTTAATTCATTAAGCAAATATTTATTTTGAGCACTTACTATAGACAAGACAATGTGCTAGTTATTCTGAGGATGGGTCTGATATGGGATTATTAACTCCTTCAGGGTCTTATAAACAAGAAGAACAGAAGAAGCTTGCACAAATAGACTGTTTCAAAGTATAAATTTATATATTTCATAACTAATGTGCTGATAAAAATTTATTAGAACTCTGAATAGGAGACATTTCCTTGTATTTTAAGTTTTAGTTTATATTTCAGATTTCCGGGTAGGTTTTATCTATTTACAGATCTCCAAGAACAGACATGTTAATAGACATTCAACAAATATTTATTGAAGGAATGAAATGAAGGAATGAATGAAACTAAGGATTCTGACATGTTTTCTTTTCAAGCAATGCTATTACAGAATCATCCTTTATTTGTATATTTCATATAAAATAAATGAATATTTCCTTGAGGCAAAAGGCCATACCATGGCTCATTTTATATTCTTCACAGAACCTGGTTGGTGGAGTTAATGCACAATAAAATTTTCTGAATAAAATGAATTAATTAATCACAAAGCATACTTTAACAATGTACAACAGATAAACAACTCTAATGCATTTGTCAAAACTCATAGAATTCTATGCAAAAAAGGATATATTTCAGTGTATGTTAATTTACTTCAATAAACTTTAAAAAAAAAACCTCTAAAAGGTTTAAATACTAAGAAAATTCATCATGCCACAAAGCAAGAACTCTAGAACTCGCAAGTGATTGCGAGTTCAGTTGATTTAATGGCTCAACAACAGCATTAAGGATCCAAGTTCTTTCTCTCTGTTCTGCCATTTTGGGTGGTTCATTTTGTCCTCAGGGCAGTTCCTCTCATGGTTAGAAAATTCTACAATAGTTCCTCATGTGACATCATCCAAACATTAAAACATCCAGAGGAAGAGAAAACCATCTCCTCTGTGTATCTTTTTTAAAAATAAGTTAACTTTTCTTAGTAGCCTCCCACAGACTTTTCCTCATGTTTTGGTGGCCAGGTTTGTCTCTTGTTTGTGTCCAAACCAAAGACTCCTAGAGGATGGAACTGCTTTGATTGGCTTAGAACACCAATTTGAACCCCGTCACCCTCCATCCCACAGAGGACCTGGGACCAGGCTTCCCTAGACGCGTGGCTCTCCCAGAAGTTTGTATATAACAAAATCACATCTGGGCGCCTGGGTGGCTCAGTCGTTAAGCGTCTGCCTTCGGCTCGGGTCGTGATCCCAGGGTCCTGGGATCGAGCCCCACATCGGGCTCCCTGCTCCGCGGGAAGCCTGCTCCCCCCTCCCCCACTCCCCCTGCTTGTGTTCCCTCTCTCGCTGTGCCTCTCTCTGTCAACTAAATAAATGAAATCTTTAAAAAAAAAATCACATCTGTTGGGAAGTAAGGGTGGGAAGAAAGGATGCTAAATCAGCAACCAACAGTACAGTACAATGTACATGGAATGCTTTCTAAGTACTGAAAAAGTAAATTTCCATTTAGGATAAGACTAGAATCTCAGATACCAAGACAAAGTCTCAAGAGAACGTGAACCCAAGTAAAGCGAGTTTTTTACTTGCTCCCCCTTCACTTCCATCACAGATGACCCTCACTCCCCCTCCCAATGTTCTGCCCTTAGCTAATTGCCAGTTACCAGAGACCCCCCCAAAACCCTTCAGACCCCTACTCCTAGAGCCAGGCCTTGCCTACACCTTAAAGCCACTATTTCTCCTTCTATCAAAAGTTACCTAGACTCCCACCTAATTTTTAGGGTTTTATCCTCAGCAATCTTATTACTTGTTGTTCCCCCGCCCCACTTCCTTTTAAACTGTTTTCAGGAATCCCAGACCCAATAACTCACCAAAGTGCAGTTTCACAAGTTCCTGTGAAGTAAAAATGGCCTCAATTCAAAAATAAATCTCATCTCTGAGTATAGTATGTGACTCTGAGGCAGGCTGAAAAGGAAAAATCAGGGAAAAAAAGATTTCCTAGAGGCCAGCTAGTATGTATACATCATGTCCTCTATCACTGTCTTTCTCCTCCCTGTGCTCTGTAGGCTCTGTTCTTCTTGTATCAAGAGGGGGTGATATATCATATCAAATACATGACATTCATGACAGCTGGAAAGCTGTTGGAGAGAGGGGTAAAGAAAGATGAGTAATGGAGAACCAAGTCTCAGGACCTTCAAGGCAGCTGCTGAAGCTGTTGAACGGCTCAGCTCCCCCTACAGGACGCCATGTGACATAGCAGCACACACTCGGAAGGTACCATTTTGTTCATCTCCTGGCCTTCCTGCACTCTCATGTAAGAGAACCCAGTCACGGGCACCATCTCCAGCCTTCCTACACCAGAAACTTTTTCCTGGCCTTCCTTAACCTTTGCTGATAGTCTCAAATATCTGGCAGTAAAATGTTTCCCAAAATTAAAAAATGAACTCCAAACATTCCCAAGTGGGAAGTTGAACTGAAAAACATCCAGTGTCTCCTTCCAACTCTAAGATACCATTGTCCTTCCTGTCAGATTACAAGCTGTTCATGTAGCAGGCTCTGGCCTGAGCTCACGTATGACCTGTAAAAACTCTAACACCTCTGTCGTTAGGCAGAAAAACAACTGCTGCATCTAGGACATAGGGGAGAAGGCTTGTGTGTGTCAAATCTCCAGAGAGCCCAGGACTAGTGGTTCCCAGTTGTTTATTCTAAGGAAAAGTTCAACAGGGTTGTGTGCGCACACACACACAGCCTCCTACACATGGGTGTATCAGAAAGAAAGCAAGGACAAGCATGAGAGAGAAAGAGAGAAGAGAATGCTCTCTGTTTTGTGCTTTATTGTGTTGCACTTAGAGAAAATACAAGCAGCCAGAACTGAATTTCTTATTCTGGAAACCTCTTTCATCACAGTCAGATGACTGTTAATGATTGGGCAGCTGACAGAGTTACACTAGTGCCATCTAGCTCTCACTACCACAGCCTGGCATCCTACTCCCAGCCTGCTGAGAGGTTTAGAGTTAGTCACAGCCCAGTGAAACTCAGCTAATTGCCATTACATGATGATGAAAGCAAGCAAAACCCGCAAAACAGATTTATATCTAAATTATTTGTCTACATTTCATACTGAGTTTCCACTGAAGATATCAAGACAGATCCTCCTTATTGAACATAGGTTAAATGTTGCCCTTGGTTAGTTTTGTTAGCCAAACTTCCACCGACTTTACATTGATTACCTCCTATCTTCCTTGAAAAGCTGTCAGCAGACAGTGTTACAGATTATAGATCTAAAATCAACAGATCACTGGTTTTGCAAGTTCCCAGGGCATTTATGAAAATCTCTAAAGGACAGTGGTAAAATTTTATTTTAACTCACCCACATTAAATAACAGAGTTTTCCCACACAGTATTTGTGAGGAAGAAATATGGGGGCACCATATAAAATAACTAAATGGGTGTCATTCTTGCAGAAAATCAAAGATCCTTGTTATAGGCATTATCTAGAAAATGTCTAAGAAACAAGTTTTATGATGCTTCCAGATAATAAATTCTTTTTTAAAAAAGACTTATTTATTCATTTATTTTAGAGATAGAGAGCACACAAGCAGGGGAGGAGCAGAGGGAGAGAGAGAGAGAGGAAGCAGATTCCCTGCTGAGCATGAAGCCTGATGTGGGGCTCAATCCCAGGACCCTGAAATCATGACCTGAGCCAAAACCAAGAGTCAGATGCTTAACCAACTGAGCCACCCAGGCATCCCCAGATAATAAATTCTTTACTAGAGTAATCAATTGTGGGGAATTTTGCCTACATCCCATCACTAATGCTGACTCGTTGGGAGGGGGGAGACAGGAGAGGAACACTAAAGGTCAAAGGGGCAAGACCAAAGCAGCATTGGATTTCTTCCCTGAAATAAGTAGTATCATAGTGAAAGGAGAACGATCTTTGTTTGGCTTTACAAACTTGGAATCAAATATTCACACAGGCACTTTCTAGATGTTTGGGGAAATTAACCTCCCTGAGCCTTCCAGTGTTACTGTAAAACATAGTGGAGATAATGTCTGTAAAATATCTAAAACTGCATTTCAGATAGTCTTTAATATTCTATGTCAATATTATTAAAACATCAAAGAGGAACACAACTATGTACTGGCATCTTTACAGGTGTCATAGGCAGTCATTAGGATATTTGTATCTCTCATAATCTGGTTATGATTTGAGTCAGTGATTTATGAGGGGCAAAACGCTCCCTATCATGTTACCTTTCCTGTGCGTCATCTGACTTCCAAAAATAGGGACAGTGCATCTTTTAGCAGAAATAGATGTCTGAAATAGCTGTTAAACCATCTGAGTGTCAAAGTCCTGAGTACGAGGTAAATTAACCTGAAATAGAGTTGTAGCAGAAAAGAGTCAAGTGCTTGTACTCGGCAACGGTGATGGTGCTGAGGAGCAGGATTCTTTCTGGGAGTCACTTTGGTAGGGAAACAAGCAACAGATCGCCTGCCCCAAGAAGCCCAAGATTGCCACACAGCCTTTCCATTTACCAGCTGTGTGGATAGAAATAAATCTATTCTCTCAGAAGCTTAACTACCTTATTTGTAAAATAGGGATTATGTTTTTACTACCTCTCAAGGATTGTTGTAAAAACAAAAAAGATAATGTATCTGAAAGTCTTTCACCGATCTTGTTTTCCATCTCAGGGATCAATCCACCCCATGTAGCAGTGGCTCAAGCCAGAATCCAGCAGCTTCTCTGACTCTTATCTCTCTCTCTCCCATCACCCTCTATCTCCAACCCATCTGCAAGGTCCATTTACCTCTACTCCCTAGACATTATCTGCGTCTGTGCACTCCTTTCCATCTCTACTGGTACCACCCCCAGGAAGGCACCAATATCTCTTATCCCAACTACCACCACAGCCTCCTAACCAAACTGCCCCTTTGTACTTTGACCTCACTAAAAAATATTGTCCAAATAGCATTCAGAATGACCTTTTTAAAACGTAAATCAAGGGACAACCAAATGCTACATACCTTCTTCTGGATATATTCAACAACTTTATAAAATATTCTTGACAAATAAGTTAAACTTAAACACCCCTGCCCACTTCAGTAGTGTCCAGCTCCTCACCACTCTCCCCTACTGGGCTCCAGCCTCCTCGGCCAGACCTAAGGCCACTAAGATTTTCCTCTCTTTTTTCTTCTGAAAGTTTTACAGTTTTTTAACTCTTACATTTAGCCTATGATTTTCCATATCAAATTTATTTTTTATATCTGGTATGAGGTAAGATTTGAATCTTTTTTTGTTGCATATGGATATCAATTGTTTTCACACCACTTATTATAAGATTATCCTTTTCCCATTGAATTCCTTTGCCACCTTTATAGAAAATAAATTGACCATACATATGTGGGTCTATTCCTGAACTCTACTGCGTTCTCATTGTGCTATGTCCTTATTTGTATATATGTTGGCACGGGCTTATAAGTAAGTCTTGAAATCTGGTAATGTTAAGTCTTTAAGCTTAATAAAGCTTAAAAGAAATACTTTTTCAAAAATGGTTTTGGCTTTGATGGGTCCTTTCTATTTCCATTTAAATCAACTTGTCAGTTTCTACCAAAAAATCTGTCACCTAGGTCACTTTCTATCCATTGACTGATTTTAATTCTCGTATGACACTTAACTTTTTTTTTTATCATCTCTCTTCCCACGGGAATATAAGCTTTATGAGGGGAGGAAAAGTACCTATCATTTCCTTTTTCCTCCACTGTATCTCCAGTTCCTTGATTGAGACCTTACACATAATAGTTTTGCAATAAGTACTTCCTGAATAAATGAACTCATTAGTCTAAGGACTTATTTTTCCCATGACAAAACTTATTGTTATGAATGTCTCCCTTGCCATTGAAGGACTTGGGGGTTGATACTCCTTCCATGGTGTCTTCTTGAATGAGAGGAGTTTTCAAGGCTATCACTATCCCCTCTGTACCTACAAAGATTGAGAACAGCCAAAATGTAATGGAAAGGGCTTCGGTCTCAAATTTAGATTAAAATGTCTAATTCTGCTCTGCCACTAACTAGGAGTGTGACCTTGGGAAAGTCACTTAGCCTTTCCAGAACTCTTTTTTTAAATCTGTAATATGAGGGTAACAATTGCCTATATTTTATACGTACATTATGAGAATTCAATGAGATAATTACGTAAATCATTTGGTACATTGCCCATCATAAAACAAATTATTACTAAGTATTATTGTATTATTATTTAGATGATTACAACTTTTAGAAGCTTATTTGGGGTTGTTTCAGGACACATTGAAAGCTAGGGGGAAAAAAATAAAGAAAAATAAAACCCAAAATAACAGAAATTCTTCCAGAGGTAGGAACTGGAAAATTAGTAGTAACTCTGGGCCTGGCTGCCTTGGGTGTAACCTTGTACCACTCCCTGGTCTGAAATAAAGCTGCTTAGCTGACCCAGGCCTTGTTACAACCAGCATTCCTCACCAACAAGCCTCCTTTCCAGAAAGTAGGATTTAGATCTTCACGAACAAATGTTTTTTATTCCCAAAGTCTTCTTCATTTTACCCAAACTGCTCTTCATGCCACTTCCCCAGGACCTGGCTTCCTCAATGTCAAACCAACACATTTAAGCATATAAGCCATAGTTGTTTAAAATCATGTGAAGTTAGTGGTTTTCCTCATTAATGTCATTATTTGCTAGAAACAGGAAGATTGAACAAGGTCGGAAGAAAGGCTGGGAGAAGCTGAGTGAAGGTACAGCCTGCTTTATGTGTGGGGGAGGGGGAGAAGGAAGAGAGGGAGAGAGAGGGGGGAGAGAGAGAGAAGGAGGAAGGGAGGGAGAGAGGGAGAGAGGGAGGGAGAGGGAGAGAGGGAGGAAGGAAGAGAGAGAGGGAGGGAGGGAAAGAGAAGGGCGGAAGGGATAGAAATGGGGGAGGGGGAGGGAGGAAGATAGGGAGACAGGGAGAGAG
>NW_025408826.1:74739-76641 GCF_002201575.2 Neomonachus schauinslandi | reverse complement strand
CCCGCCCCACGTGGGCTGTGAGGGGGCCGGGCCAGCAGAGCCCCTCCTCTGTGAGCACACGTGCTCACAGAGCCGAAGTTGTCCTCCATGACCCCCATCCACGCGTTGTGCAGGTGGGGAAACTGAGGCTGGTCCATACTTCACTAGAGTCACACAGCAAGTTGGGGGGAGTCCATAGACGTTGTCGGTTTTAACCCTCTGAGGGAGGTGCTGCTGATGCATTCATTTGGTAAACACGAAGGAATTGCCCAGCGCGGCGCAGCTGAGCACGGGGTCTGGGATTCAGCCGGCCCTGTGGCTTCCCCAGCCTGGCACACCACGGTGGGTGGCGCCTCGCCTGTCGTATGCCCACCTGGGGGCTGAAGGCTCGCGCGTCGTACCTTCTGCACAGGTGGCAGCGCTCAAGCTGTGAATGGCACCTGCCCCCAGACCATCCTGCAGACGCGGGTCGGGGGGCCCCTCACGGGCCAGTAGGAAAAAACCAGAGGGCCGTGGACATGACAGCTTTGACATGGGAAGGGTTCTGTGCGATCGTGTTGGAGCTCAGCATGTGGTGGTGTCCTGGTGGGTGTGGCCCTTGGCCTCCGACCCCGTGAGCCCCGTCCTGGCTGGGTGGTCACTCACTGCATCATCTCCCCGCGCTCCCAGGCCAGGGCAGGGCACAGTCTTTCCGAGGCTGTCCAGCAGCAGAGCCACCTGCTGTCACTAGGTTTGCCCCTTTCCACATTGCAAGTCACAAGGGTCCTTGGAGTCTCGCTTGCCAGCTCTCTGCTCACCCACCTCCTGGAAAGCCAGCCTGGGCATGATGCTTTGAGGGTCCCTCCCCTGGTGAGTCAGGTGTCAGATGACACCAGGGAGTCCTCTGCCCTAGAAAAGCTGACGTCCCCACTTGTGCGCTCGGGCCCTTCATGTCTTGTTTCTACAAGATCGCTGCTGGGAGGTAAATCTTGGCCCCCAAACCTCAGCCACTATTATTCTCACAGGGGGGTTGGTCTGTCCTGGTGGAGCATGGCACTGTGGGGGGAAGGAGCTGAGGTCCCCCCCTTGTTTACTCGTCTGAGAGTGTTATGGGCGTGCCAGGTACTTGGGCTCTTCATGGCTCCAAATGCCTGACACTAAAGCATGGATGGGCTCCCTGCCCCTGAGCCCCACATCCTGGACCGTCACGGGAGTGTGTGATAGGTCTGTTGGTTGAACCTGGGAGAGTGCCATGTTGTGGGCCAAAATGGCCCAGCAGCCATTTCGCATGGTGTAATCTGGTACTCCAAGAGTGAGAACAGAGGAGGGCCACCGGTCCAGCATGGGGGCCTAAGGACGCCTTTCTAGAGGTGACAATGTCTAAATTGAGGTCTGTGAGATGAGTGGGGATTCACCAGGAGTGGTGGTTGGGGCAACAGGAGGATTCCAACTACAGGGAAACAGGATGTGCAATCCCTTGATGCTGTGTGACCTTGGTCTTTGAATTTGGGGTCTGGCATGACTGGAGAATAGCATGAACAGAATGGCAGAAGAGGGAGTGTCAAGAGATGAAGCTTTGGTGCCTATAATTCAGTTTACATAGGCAAAGGTGTATTGCTGTCTTTATCCACCCATTCATCCACCTGCACATCCATGCCATTAACCCACACACTCATCCCCCTATCCATCCAGACCCTGAACCCATTCCACCATTCACCCATCCATCCAGACCATCAACATTCCGCCACCCACCCACCCATCCAGACCCTAAACCCATTCCACCACTCAGTCATCCATCCAGAACATCAACCCATTCCTCCACCTACCCACCCATCCAGATCATCAATCTATTCTACCCCCCACCCACCCATCCAGACCCTAAACCGATTCTTCCACCCACCCATCCATTCAGACCATCAACCCATTCCACCCCCCACCCACCCA
>NW_025408826.1:42949-59739 GCF_002201575.2 Neomonachus schauinslandi | reverse complement strand
GTCTATCCACCCACTGATCCAGGCCATGAATCCACCCCCACCCCCATCCCTTCTTCCATCATGATGTTGGGCTGCCCCCTCCACCACACCATGTTCCACTTTAGTGTCAGGGTGGTATGACCCTGCAGACTTCCACACTCACACTGGGGCTCCTTGAGGGGGAGGAAAGGCTGACTCACTTCAGCTTCTGAGTGCTTACTTAGCAAAGGACCAGGCACAACCAGATTCTCAGGCTGTGTGTGTTGGCTTGAATTGAGAGACAGGATATTTGCGGCTGCAGCCGCGGCACACAGTGCGGCCAGGATAATAATGAGGTGCTGACCGTGCCTCAGGAGTTCACCGAGGAGGGGGGCCCATGGCCTAGCCCCTGGTCTAGCTGGGGAAGTGGGAGGTAAACAGGCTCTCAGCAGAGACGGGACAAGGATGGGGAAAGCCATGTGGCTGATGATAAAATGTCAGAGAAACGCTGTCTAGGGAACAGGGAGGTAGAGAGTCCATGTTTCAGGATGTTTGTTTGTAGATTCAGAAATTCTACTAATTTCCCAAATACCTTTGTTAACTTTTCTTGACTATAAAAGTAAAGCATACTTACCACAGCAAATTTGGGAAATATAAAACTGCCTTTTTCTTTTCTAGTCTGTCTTAGTCTGTTCAGGCTGCTATAACAAAATACCACAGACTGGGTGGCTTATAACCCACAGAAGTTTAGTTCTCATGGTTCTGGATCCTGGGAAGTCCAAGGTCAAGAGCCAGCATGGTTGGGGGAGGATGCTTCTTCCGGTTCATAGCCTTTGCCTTCTTGCTGTGTCCTCATGCAGTGGAAGGGGCGAGGGTGCTCTCTGGAGCCACCATAGGAATTTGGGGGGACACAAGCATTTAGTAGCACTGCCCTCACGCTTTCCCCTTTCCCTGACTGAGCGCAGGTAGAAACAGCTTTGCACCCGCCTTGGTCACAGACACTTCCCATGTCATTACTAACTGTAAATATCCCCATGGCCACTGGTCATTCACTGTATGCTTGCACTGGAGTTTACCTCTCTGCTGCCCTTGAGTTGGACTTGTCTTGTTTCCAATTGTTTGCTGTTATAAATAACACCTGGATGAACATCTTTCTGGTAAATCCTTTCTGCCTCTCATTATTTCCTCGGGGTGGATTCCTAGACGCTGACTCACGGCATCAGAACACAGGAATGTTTTAAAGCCCTTTTATTGCAGATGTCATTCCAGCCAACAGCGGATGCTTGTTGCCGGAGCTACTGTGCCCTGGGCAGCATTATCCCCAGGTACCAACCCCAGGTGGGCCCGTGTAATAGAGTGGGGCTGCCTGCCCTCCGGGAACCGGTCACTGTCCCCCTTGTGCTTCTGGGGGGCAGCGGGGTGCTGTCACGTAAGGTCGGGGACTTGGCTGGGCTGCCTAGGTCTTTAGGGTTTGGGTTTCCTCATCTGGAGAACAGAGCAGTACTTCCTACCCCACAGCGTTGCCCTCAGAAGTGGGTTATTAATAACACTTATGACTCACGTGCATCCAGAGCTTGAGATGTTTCCTCCTACTTAGAAGACATAAGGGAATCTTCTGGGACCAAATGGACAATCAGTAGATGCTCACTGTGTCCCCTGTGCTCCCCTTCCTCTCTCTGGCGGTCTGTGCATTTGCTGAGTCCCTGCTGTGGCCCGCTGAGGAGATGGTGATATCAGGCCCTGCTGATTGTAGGGTTTCCGGGTTCCCTCCCCACCAGTCCGTCACATGGAATGAGTGTGCACTGGAGCCCTGGTGAGGGGGGCGGGCTGGAGCTGGTGTCTGGGGTGCCACAGGGGTGGGTGGGAAAGTGGGCTAGCCTGGGCAGGGACAGGCTGAGGGGTGAAGGGAAGGGCCCGCTTTCATTTGGGCAGTATCCTCGCTGGATTCTTGCGGATGAACCATCTAGTAGTGAAAGTGGGTTCCGCACAGCCCTGTCCACTCTTGTACTTTGCCAGTGTCTGGGGCTGCTGACTGAGCCTGTGGGCATGGAATCTGCGGTGGTGGGGGCAGGGTTTGGAACTCCACTTCATCAACCCTCCCAGGGAGTTCAGCGGGACTGGTGGTGTAGACTCAGGGGCAATGGCTGTGCAGGCCCGTTCTGAGTTCTGCCATCAGTTCATGATGCCTCCTTCAGGGGAGCTGAGCGGTTTTGCACAGTTCTGTGCTCATTTTGTGTCCATGTGGCTGGTTTTGAGTCATAGTTAGAGTGTTCTGAAGACTTGCTTGGCTCTAGTGATTGAAAAATGCCTTCTGGTCCTGGACGAAGTGACATAACATATTTCTCCAAAGGTCAGAGTGACCCAGTGCAATATTCTTTTACTTGGATCACGTAATTGAATAACATAATTTCAGCGCTGGAGACCTAGAACCAACAAAACGGCACCAGGATCCTTCCGTGGCTGTGCTCTGGAAGCTGTTCCATCTGGGCCTTGTGAGGAGCATTCAGGCAGGTGTGCAGGCCTTGATTGGACAGACGCTGGCTTTAATTTGTAACAGGAAATATTCATCTTAACTTCACTTATCACATTGTTTGCTTTGTGACATAATAGGTGTGACACCATCTCCAAGGGCTAATTTTCCTCTGTTTCTAAAGTTGTCTCTTCCAACGAGAATTTCAAGACAGACACCAACCAGTGTCAGTGCTGGAAGACCAGTGAGTCAGCAGACACATTTGCCTTTTGTCCACATTTCAGTCCGGAAGGGCAGGGTGAGCTGGACTCAGGCCTTACCAAGGGGGGCCCTGTGAGGATGTGTGGTGTGGGGTGGCCCACTCCAAGTGTCAGACTTGGGAGATGTCACATCCCTGGGAAGTGCAAACACAGTTTTGTTTAATGAAGTTAAAAATTGCCCACCATCAAGGCAATGGTGAAAAGATCTGTGACAGTCCTGCAGGTTTAGTTTTAGGTGGACATGGGGAGAGGACAATTATTTAATCATAATGCCATTTCCTGTGGGACACTAATTGGCATTTATTATTCCATTGATTTGTTATAAAAGCAATACCCACCCCAATCATAGAAATGTGAAAAGCTACTAAGCAGTATAAAGAGGAAAATAAAAATGAACCATAATCCCTTCCTTGTTTACACCATTCATGCAGCCAAATAAATTACCAGCTGAACATTTTGATGTATTTATTTTCCAGTATTTGTTCCATGCCTGCATTTACAAAATTGGGACTGCAGGCCACTTTGTAATAATTTTCAACTTAAAATATGCATAAATCTCAGTAAATGAGGAGTAAAAGGGAATTCCCTCCACCTGATAAAAGACATTGATGTAAAATCTATATACTGAATTCTCTCCCCCCCTGGGGTCAGGGACAAGGCGAGGACATCTGCTTCTACCATGCCTATTCAACATTGTGTGGTGATCCTAGACAGTGCAATAAGGCAAGAAAAGGAAATACAAGGCATGTATATTGGGAAGGGAGAAGTGAAATTGTCTTTACTTGCAGACCACATGATTGTCGACACATTAAAAATTCTAAAGACTTTACAAAAGAATCTTCCAGAAGTAATTAGTAAATTTAGTGTCACAGGAGCCAAAGTCAATACAAAAAGTCACTTAGTATGTCTAGAGCATAGAGATGAACAGTTGGACATAGAAATTTAAGCAGCCACTATATGGGGCAACCAAATATGAAACACTTAGAGATATATTTGACAAGATAATTGTGCACTGGAAATTGTAATACATTGCTTAGAGGTATTAAAGAAGGTCTGAAGAGTTGGAGAGGTATACCATGCTCATGGACAAGAAGATTTAATATTGTGAAGGTATCATTTTCCCCCAAAACTGATCTACAGATTCAGTGCAATGCCAGTTAAAATCCCAGTAGGCATTTTAGAAAAGTAGACATGGACAAGATGATCCTGAAATGTATATGGAAAGGCAAAGGACTTAAAGTAACAAAAAGAATTTTGAAAAAGAAGAATTTAGAGGACTCCTCTTATGTGACTGTAGGACTTACTATAAAACTCTCATGATCAAAGCATTCTGGTGTTGACATAAAGATAGACATGCAGAGAAAGGAAACAGAAGAGAGTCTATAAATGGCCTCACTCCTATATGATTTTTGACAATGGTGCTAAGAAATTTCAGTGGTGAGAGGGTAGTCTTTATGGACAGATGGTGCTGGAACAATTAGACATCCATTTGCAAAAAAAAATAAACCTGGACCCTTTACTTCAAATCATACATAAAAATTAGGATGGATCATAGATGCAAGTGTAAGCTTTAAAACTATAAAGAATACAACAAGAAAGAAGACCCTTTTTAAAAAATCTTGAGTTAGGCAAAGATTTCTCAGAAAGTACACAAAAAGTATGAACCATAAAAAAAATTTGACACACTGGATTTGATCTAATTAAAAGCTTCTGCTCTTCAAAAGACACTGTTAAGAAAATGGGAAGGTAAGCCACAGATTGGAGTAAAATGTTTGCAAAACACATATGTGATAAACACATCTAGAAGAGATAAAGGAATGTTATATAGCTCAACAGTGAAAAGATAAATGACCCAATTTAAAGCTGGGCAGAAGAGTCGAACAGACAGTTCATCAGAAAAGATGTATGAATGGTGCATTTGCATATGGGAAGATGCTTCACAGCTGCAGTCAACAGGGAAATGCAAATGAAAACCACAAGCAGGTACCAGGGCACACACACAAGCATTGGCCAGGATGTGGAGAAACTGTCGTACAGTATCGGGGGGAATGCAAGCTGGTGCAGCCACTTGGGAGGACAGTTTGGCAGGTTTTGATAAAGTCAATCATACTTACCAGAGGATGCAGCAATTCCACTCCTACGCGTTTACCCAAGAGACACGAAAACCTATGTCTGTGGAAAGACATACATGTGAATGTTCACATGCTGCTTTATTACCCCAAACTGGGAACAACACAAGTGCCCATCAGTGCGGAGATGGTGAAGCAAATTGGGGTTGACCCATGCAGTGGAGTCCTTCACAGCAATAGTCAGAGTGGGCACATGAACTATGCGGGTACAGGAGGGTTATGTTAAGTGGAAGACGCAGACACAAAAGACCATATGTGATATGATTCTATTCGCATGGCATTCAAGAAAAGGAAAAACTATAGAAAAAAAGATGAGAAAATAGATGCCAGAGGCCGGGGGTGGAAGAGGGACACAAGGGGCTTTTTGAGGTGATGGAAATGTTTTCTATTGTGACGGTGGTGGGTGGTCAGAAGACCACACATCAGTCAGACTCCTGGGCTGTATACTTAAAAAGAATGAGTTTTAAAGAATGAATTTTACTGCATGCAAATTATACCTCCAAAACCCTAACTTAAAAAAAATGGGGCGTCTGGGTGGCTCAGTGGGTTAAGCGTCTTCCTTTGCCTCAGGTCATGATCCCAGGGTTCTGGGGGTTGGGCCCCGGATTGGGCTCCTTGGCTCAGTGGGAAGCCTGCTTCTCCCTCTCCCTCTGACCCTTCCCCTGCTAATGCTCTCTCTCTCAAGTAAATAAATAAAATCTTAAAAAACAATAAACAAAAAGAAAACCTGGGAGCATTTCCCCAGATGATTGAATATCCCTTTATTACTGGTATTAGTGATCACTTAATTAAATGTTAGTAACATTAGTTAACATTAATATAACAATAAATTAATGAGTGTATGATATTCTGGTATTCAGATGTACAATAATATGTTTGATTGCCCCCCCCACCCCGGGTGGAACATTTACTTTCTTTCAACGTTTCTGGTTTTGCACGTGACTTTGTGGCGAGGGTCTTTAAATTTTTATACTTTTGCATCACTTGGTGTTGGAGGTAAATTCCCACTGGGCAGAGGGAGTGAACACAAATGTGACAGTGTCACCCTGTCTCCTAGAAGGTGTCCGTTTGGGCTCCCATCTGTACTGAATGAGAATTTGCGTCCTTGCCAAAATGTAGTACTTAAAAAAAAAAGTTTGCCAGTTTGATGGGTGACAAAAGAATCTTGCTTTAATTTGGGTTTATTTAATGACTAGTGACATCGAACATGATTTATTTGTTGGTTTTCCTCCTTTTTCGCTGCAAGAGTTTCATAGGCATCTATCAGGAGTATTGCTGTCGTAAATCTCAGCCCCTATTTGTTGCTGGCTTCTTGTGATTATCCTTTGCTGCCTTACAACCACCCAGAACTTACTGTCTTAATAACAGTCCTCTGCTCTAGCAATCCTAGTAGGCTCGGGAGGCTGTGAGTGGGGCCGGTGGACAGGGACCCGGTGTCTGCCCCCCGATGTCTGGTTGAGCTGCTCCACTGGGGCTGGCTGGGGACCTGGGTTCCCTTCACCTGGGCCCCTCGAGGGGCTGCTTGGGCTTCCTCGCAGCATGGAGTCTTGTTCCCAGAAAGACTATTCCAAGCTGCTTCAAGCTGGGACCTCCACTGTCCCCACTGGTCATGTGGTCACAGAACCCCCCTATTCAAGGGAGGGACATACACACCACCTCTTAATGGGCACTTGTGTTAAAGAATCTGTGGCCATTTTCAAACTGCCACATTTAAAAAATGTGTTTTGGTATTTTGTTGTGGTCGTTAATACAAGTATGCAGGTTTTGTGTGGCTATATATACTTAGAGCATTTTTCGGAAGTGGAAGTGTATAGGGAGATGAGCAGACATCCCCCTTCACCTTCTACCAGGGCTCGGCCCCTGCCCAGATGGAAGCCCTTCACTCTTAAGTGGGTATTATTCTGAGCCTTTCTGTGTGTGCATTTACATGACATGGTTTCAGGTTACAGAGACAGCTTTTATTTATTTTAACATGAAAGTGATGGCGCTCTGTGAATATTTTTGTGATTTGCTCTTTTCACATGTCTTGGCTGTCTGCCCCAGGTCAGGCCAACGAGATCAGCCCCTTCCTGTCCAGCCTCTGCAGAGGATTTCATACCCCACAGCCTGTTTATTTAACCAGCTCCCGCCTAGTGGGCATTTACCTGGTTCCATTCTTTGCTGTTACAAATGACTGCCTTGGACATCCTTACACCTTTGCAAGGTTTCTGAAGAATTCAGCCCTAATGGGGGGAATGGCAGGTCAATGTGTGTGTGCGTCCTAATTGGGATGCTGTGAAATTGTCTCCACAGTTTCCTCCCTCACTGGATTTATCTAGAGTCCTCAAAACACACATTTCCTTCACTTGTACATTGGTTAGTTCTGTTTAATGGCTGGCTGGTTGGTTGGTTGGTTGGCTGGCTGGTTGGTGATTGGTTGGTTGACTGGTTGGTTGGTTGGTTGGCTGGCTGGTTGGTTGGCTGGCTGGTTGGCTGGTTGGTTTGTTGGTTGGTTGGTTGGCTGGTTGACTGGTTGGTTGACTGGTTGGCTGGCTGGCTGGCTGGTTGGTTAGTTGGCTGGCTGGCTGGTTGGTTCATTGGTTGGCTGGCTGGTTGGTTAGTTCGTTGGCTGGTTCATCCATTCACTGTACTATGTATCCACTCTGGGCTAAGCTCTCTCCTCTCACTGTGATTATGGGTGACACCCTTCTCTCAAGGAACTCACAGTCCAGGATATGGTAGGTCCCTTGGGGCATCTCCTGCTAGTCCAGTGGTGGGAGGGCATGGTGTGCAGGCTGTGGTGTGGTGCTGGGGTGTCACAGTTTATGGTGGGGCCTCTTGCTCTCCTTGAGCTTCATTAAGCAAAGGGGTCTCTTACGGATGCCATTTTGACTTGTCATAATAACTCTTTAGGGAGGGAAGGAGCCTGAGAATCCCGTGTTATTGGTCTACTAACTTTGGCTACCATTCATGGCTTCCTAGGAGAGGCAGGTCCTGTTATTATACCCCCTTTATAGCAGGGAAACTGAGGCTTAGTGTGGTGGAGCTGCTGTGGGTTTTGAGGTGTGCTAGTACCTGATTCCATGGTATGTCAGTTTATTTAGTTCTGAGTCCTAAAGTCAACCACCCCCCCCACACACACACATGCAGGAAGCGTGTGCACCTCTAGGGTGGGGGGGCCAGTGGTCTGGAAATGCTCAGGCCAGTGCAGCCGAGGCCTTGCCCGGACTCTGGAATGTTGGGAGGGTTAGTGCAGAAATGATGCAGACCTTCCACATGTGCTTGATTCCCAGTAGACCCCAGAGAATATTGCTGCATGAATGAGGCCCCGTAGCACCCCAGTGACTGGTACTACTCATCCATTTCACGAAGCCGTTTGTGTGTCTGATCTGGGGCTGGTGCAGTTCTGGCCCATGCCCACCCGCCCTTCTCTGCACACACCCTGAGCACTCCCTGGGTGCTGGGCCTGGGCGAGGCCGTGGATGCAGGGGGCCCCCTGCCACTGTGACCCCAGCTGTCCTGATGGCAGCCAGCCCACCCTCTGGGCCTCCTGGAAGCAGGTGGGCTGAGCCTGCCCCTGCAAACAGCCAACCCCAGCCGGGTGGAATCTGGCGCCTGGTGCCATCCCCACCCCTCTCCTCCAGAACAAGGAGATAAATTACCTCCGAGGAAACTAAGATTAATCATCTGGTTCTCCATCACACCTGGGGGCTCCGCTCCTGGACTGGCTCCTGCTGGCAGCGCCCGTGCCCGCACGGCCCAGGCCACCTCCTCTAGCCCGCGCCATCTTTGCAGCAGGCCGCAGGACCCCTGTCCCTGCTCTGTTCCCTCCTCCTAGGCTGGCGGGAAGATGCCTCCTGTTCCTTGGTTGTGACATTTGCTTCCACTCCTCAGGGTGCTGGAGTCTTAGTCTGGTCTTTGGCAAGGTAGGAGCCGAGCCTGCTTCGTGAGGCCTGGCTGTGCCCTGATGGACGTCCCCGTGCTGCCCTGCTGGGTGGGTGGATTACCTCCTCGTGTGGCCCCAGACAAACCTGAGGGGCTTCTTCTGCTCCCATAGGACCGCCGCCCTCCTGTCCACTCCTCCTGCAGGGCTCCCTCCCATGTGCTCTGCCTCGCCAGCCATTCCTCATGGGAGGCCTTGCCGCTGGTGGGACTTCTTCCCAGTGATGTGTGTGTGTGTACTGAGGTCCCCTTCTCATCTGGAGGGTCACCAGGCTGGACTGTGTGTAGGTGCCCTCGGCCGAGGTTGTGGCACATACATATGTTTGAGCCCCGGGAGGGCACCTGGCCAGCATTCGGCCACAGTGTGGGGTGATGTGGAGATGCCAGGTGTCCAGAGGTGGAAGACAAAGGTCCCAGCCTAGGGAGCGAGTTTCAGACCAGTCCCACCTCTCATGGTGCAGACCAGGAGAATTACCTCCCGACTGTGGCCTTCCTTAGGAATATTGTGCTCCTGTGGGCACACAGTGGGTGCCCAGGGCCTCAGCTGCCTCATCCCCAGAGTATGTAAGCTCATGGTGGGTGCTTGGGGCCTCAGCTGCACCCTCCCCAGGGTATATAGGCACATAGTGGGTGCTCAGGGCCTCAGCTGACCCCCTCCCCAGGGTATGTAAGTGCACAGTGGGCACTCAGGGCCTCAGCTGGCCCTCTCCCCAGGGTATGTAGGCACACAGTGGGCGCCAGGGCCTCAGCTGACCCCCTCCCCAGGTCATGGAGGCGCATAGTGGGTGCTCAGGCCCATACTGCTCCCCTATCTCCCCTCCCACCAGGTTCACTGCACTGGCTTGCAGCCCCAGTGTGTCATCTGTTGGGAGGCCCTTTGGGGAAGGGGTATTAGCTGGGGCCCGCTCAGTGAGGCTGAACCTCCCTCTCCACCTGCTGCTCTCCTGTGGCTTGCAGAGCCTGTGCCTCCTGGCAGCTATCATCTCCTCACTGATTCCCCATTTCCCGGGCATTGCTGGGCAGCTGGATGCCCGTGATGACAGCTCAGTGTCGCCCCTCCAGGGTGACAAGTGCAGCGGAATGGAATGCCATGGGCATTTGCTGGGAGGAAAAGGCCAGCCAGGCCCCTGTGAAGGAGCTGATGGCCCCTGGGGCTTTTCCCAAGGCTGAGCTGTGGCCTGGGGGGCTTCTGGGCCCCAGGAGGATGGAAAAGGGATAGGGTGGCCAGCGTTTCCCAGCAGCCGGGCGGGTGGGGTATGTGGGCTGAGGGCATCCTGCTTATAAGCCAGAACTCAGGGGTTGGCGTGTGCACCGACTGAGTGAGGCCAGGCTGGGGGGCGTCCTGCAATTGGCCCTGACCTGCTGATGGGCTCTGTGACAGGCTCGAGGTCACCTCTGTTCCTCGCTGTCTGGAATACCTTCAGGCTTTCAGTTCTGATCAGCTCTTATTTCATCCTTCCCGTCGCCGTGATGACCCTTCACCCTCAAAATGCCTCCATGAAGGTGCAGTGAGGAGCAGGCTTGGGCCACCCTTCGCCATCTCCAGGCTCCCGTGTGGGCTCACGGAAGGAGCACTCCCGGGGAGCATGTCCTGCTCCCCACCGTCCCTGCCCTCCTCCCCGCACACTGTGGGGGTGGGTGTGGGGGGTGTGGGGAGGTGCTTGGCATTGTTCAGCAGTCCCATCTCAGGCTGATGCTGCCCCAGGCCCATGCCCGCCCCCCATCCCAGTGCTGGTCACTCCTCACTGTGTCCCTTCCCTTTCACAGATGGTGGCAGGGAGGCTCTGGGTTGGAGCCCACTTTCCCCAGGGCCACGGGGCTGGTGGCTGGGGGAGCTGGGACCAGAACCACGTCTGCCAAACCCTAATCCCAGGGCCTTTGGAGGCCCCCGGGGAGGCGGCATCAGGTGGACCTGTCCTGGCTGTCTGTCTAGTCCAGGAGACAGATGCTGCACAAATGATTTGCACAAACAGTCATGCACAGCAAAGCTGCCTCCTTCAGCAGAAAACATCCCCTAGGAGGCCGTGTCAGTGGGCCCTGAGCTCTGCCTTAGAAACTGAGAAACAGGCCAGAAGTAACTGATGAGCACGGTGATGTTGAGCATTGTGAGACCCGTGCTGGGCTCGTCCCCGTGGGAGACAGAGACTGACAGGTGGTCAGGGATGTTGTAGGGAAGGCTGGTGGAGTCCCAGCTGGAGGGGTGGGGACGGCAAGCCCCAGCCAGCTGCGAGCTCCCCGCCAGGCAGGCCCTCGTGTCCCTTCCTGCACGGGATGCTCCATGGCCCACAGGGCAGGGTGGGTAGAGCCAGGCTAGAATCCAGCCCCCTCTAGCCACAAAAGTGACTGAGTGGGGCCTAGGGGTGCTGAGGCCATGTTGGGGGGGTCCCTGGGGGCTTAAGCAGGGTGGTCATGCTGTGCACTGCACAAGCCCGGGACTCTGTTCTCAGAGACCATGATGGAGTGGTCCGTGCAATGCCGTGGCCTTGGTGGGGCGGCAGCCAGTGAGAACTGGGCCTCTCGGGCAGGACCGGGCCCTGATGTTGGCAGAGGAGTCAGTTCTCGGTGATGGGAGCCACTGAAGGGTGTTCCGGGACCGGTGTTCCCAGCGTGGCAGCGAGCCTGGCCTGCCCCGAGGTGACAGCCCTGGGGTGGGGGAGGGGAAGCACTTGGAGACGGCCTGTCCCAGGCCCTCAGCACATTGGCCACCCCCTGCCCTTCTGCTTTGTTCCCATAGTTTGGTCACTGAAGAGGAATTTCAGTCGCGGCCTCCAAAGGCCTGTTTGTTTTTTCAACCTGCTGGGTTGGCCTCCTTGATGGGGCCACAGAGCGCTGGTGGGAGGGCCTCAGCCCTGGGCCACAGGGGCCTCTGCCCACCCCCTTGCCGGTGTGTCCTTTCTGGAAGCAGAGGAGGGAACTCGAGAGGACAGAGTGAGGGCAGGTGTGTTTCCCCGGGTAGCCACGTGGCGCTCCGCCGACATGGAACTGGGGCAGCCCTCGGTGGCAGGTGCCGGGAGCATCCCCTGAGCGCCAGGACGGCGGGGTCCTCCTGAGGTCTGCAGCCCAGGAGAGCAGAGGGACGTGACACAGGGGTGTTACCTCTGCTCATGGAAGGACGCATCTACGAGGTCAGCAAGGTCACCGCACATGGGTCGGAGGTGAATGTGCTGTGCTCCGGGGACCCCGTCGTTAGCTCCGTTTGTCACCTGCCGTTTGTCAGGACTGGCGTGGATCAGAAGCTGAGGGTGGCTGGGTTGTGGCCCCCCCTATGCACCAGTCTGCCCTGCGATCCTGGGATGGTCACTCCCCTTCTTCACACCTGCTCACTTTCGAAATAAAGGGCCCTAGCCCCGTGTTGTTTATGGTCCCTTCTAGCTCTAAAATCAGACAGTTCTGAGGATTTTGAAAGTGGTTATTTAGAGAACTCATGTTTGCTCTTGGCAATGACGATGTTGAGTCTGAAGCATGCAGAACCGCCTCCTCCCCTCCCGCCCCTCCTCTGGGCTCATCCCATTAGGTTCACCTGGCACCCTGCAGACACCTGGCGGGACTGGCCCTGGTCTCTGTCGAGGGGGCTTGCTGCTGGCAGTGCTGGGCTGTGGCCTTTGGAGGGTGAGCCATGGAGGCCTGGGGGTCCCTGCAGGGTGCGGGGCAGCAGCATTCCTGCTGGGTGCTGAGGATGCAGGCTTCGAGCCTCACACCTCCCAGCAGCCCTGTTGGAATCTGGGGTCTTGAGTCTTCTGAGCCTGTGTCACAAGAGGGCCATGGCCTTCCTGCCCCGGGAAGGCAGGGGTGCAGACAGGGGCTGTGCAGGTGACCACGGGATGGAGACAGACCAGCCCAGACCAGCACCTGTCCCCAGAGATCCCCAAGTCCAGGGGCTGTTGGAGCCCATCACCGTGGGGGACAGTGCTGATGGTCACCTGACGAGGTAAAGGTGCTGCGAAGCCCCTGCTCATCCCGCCCCGGGCCTGGGCTCTGCTGGAAGCCTGTTACCTGAGAAGGGACCCAGGGTCCTGGAGATCTGGCAGGTGGACAGGACGGCACTGGTGAGGACACCCTGATGGCAGAGCAACCGTGGGTACTGCTCCAGCCTAGGGGCCCCAGGACTCGGGGGATGGAGGAAAAGGTCCCTTCCCATGGCGGCTCTGGTCTTGAGTGGCCTGGTGGAATCCGAAGGCACGTTACGGTTCCAGGTCCGGAGAGCAGGTTCTGATAACCCACAACCCGGAGGCCACCGGAAGCCATCCTGTCGTCGGCGCGGAGGGACAGAGCCAGGGCTTCAGATGCAGTCTTTGCCCATAGCAAGTGTTTGGGAATACGTGGAGCTTGTTTAGGGAAGAGCAAAAAAATAAAATAAATAAAATAAAATAAAATAAAATATAAAAGGAGAGGACTTTGAGTCCAAGGCCGGCACACGTGCGGCAGCCTCGTGCAGAAGGTGGGGCCGTGTGCCGCCTCCTGGAGGCTCGCTGGCTTGGTAGCCGTGTGACCCGCTGGTGGTCAGGCCATGAGGGCCCTGCGGTCGCCGATGGGGGCTGCTTTGGTGCCTCGTGTCCTCGGCCCCCCGTGGCGTGGAGTCCCGCCGTTCCGGGTCTGGAGGGGCGCCGGGCAGCTGGCTCGCAGAGTGATTGTGGAACGTGTTTCTGGGGGTGGCAGAGGTCATCCTCGTGGGGTTGGTGGACACACTGCCCCCGGCCGTGTGCCCGCCAGTTGTAAAATGTGTCTCCGGTCCCTCTTCGTCCTGCTCTGGGCCATTCGCCCCTGCACCTGCTCACTGGCAGATCAGTTGGTCGATCCCTGCTTCTGTATCCGAGGGTCACTGCTGTCACCCCTGCGTTTCTTTCCAGGGTCCTCGCGCTGCCTCATGGGCACATGGCACCAGTGCCAGGACCCTGCCGGCCCCCAAGCCTTCCCGCTGCCGGCCAGGGTGTCCGCGGAGTGGTTTTCAACCGCTCTCACGCTGAAAGGCGCCAAGTGCCCTGGTTTCCCAAGAAACCGCCTTTCGAAGAGGAGGCTTCTGTGTCAATGGAAGGGAAGTCCACGAAAGTCCTGTCCTGCCAGATGCCTCCCAGGCCCTTCCCACACCTTTTATAAAACTTAAAAATATTTTTTAGCTCTGGCACAGGGAGCCCCTGGCCGGCAGGAGGGGTGGCGTTGGGCCTGAATGGCCTGGTGGCCTTTTCAACTTGTTTAGCAGAGGCCTATAAACATGTCCCTGAGGCTTCTGGAAAACAGCTCTCTCCCATCAGCAATTGAGAAAACAGGTTTGCAAGCTGCCCATCTGGGAAGAGCATCACCAGCTAGTGGGATGCGAGCCCAAGAAACCCAGCCGGGATCTTTGATCCCTCCCCTGGCCACTGCCCGCCTTGGAACTGAGTCTCAGAGATGAGCCAGAGCTTGGGGCCGTGTCACAGGTGAGGCCCCAGAGAGGGGCTGTGCTCACCTGTCACAGGTGAGCTGGCGGCTGGCACGGTCCCCACGCTGTCCCTTCCTTAAGGGTTTCTGCAGCACAGCTGAGTTGTAGAAATGACAGTGCTGGGGGCAGAACTCTGGGATCTGGGTAGCATGGTGTTCTCAGGGCCTGGCCCAGGCTCCTGTCCCCCCCATCTCAGCGAGTCATGTTGTGGCGAGGGTGGTCCCGACGGTGCCATCTGCACCTGCCAGGGCACTGTCCACGGCCCTGAATGCCACGGCCCGGCCCTGCTCCAGGCCTGCCCTCCTGGGCGACGGGCCTCTGTCAGGGCCTTGCTGGATGAGCAGGGAGGGGGCACAGGCTTCAGGGTCCCCACGTGCCCTCCATGGTTATGCTGAGCTCCGGGCGCAGCAGCTGGCTGCAGGATTCCTGGGACTGGAGAAGGGGAAACCGATGCTGGTGGTGGGGGGCTCCTTTCTCACCTCCAGATCCTCCACGCTTGTTAGCAATGTGGGACTTCCCTCTCGAGTGAGTCTCAGGCATGTAGTCAGCCCTCTGGGGAGGGAGGCCGGTGAGCCGGTGGGCTGAAGAGCCTGCTGTCAGCCTCTCTGTCACGCCCGCAGTGGGTGCTGGTTTTACAGTAGCAGGTGATAGAGTCTCACCCGAGTTGCCCTAAATATAAGGACAAACTTACTGACTAATGTAGATGCATCTTCTTCAGGCATGGCTTGATCCAGGGGCTCAAGCAGTGTGGCAGAAGTCTGTCTCTCCCTCCCAGGAGAGGGCCGCCTGCAGCTCCCAATTCATAGTCCATGTGTGGGGCCAGCAGAGCACAGAGGATTCTTCTTTCCCAAAGAAAAGACCCAGGATGGAGCTTTGTCAGGCCACCTGGGGTCCACCTGGGGAACCAACCACCTGGGACAGGGAGGTGCTGTGCCCTGATTGGCCCAGTGGGGCTCACATGCCCAGCAGTGGGGGCGGGGCCAGTCCCCACTCCCAGCCCCAGCCCCACCCCCACCCTGCAGGCCGGTGGGTGCTGGACACTGGGATCCCCGAAACCCCAGGGTGGCACCTGCTGCTCGCATGGCCTGACACTCTGACTCCAAGTTGGAGTTTATTTTCTCTGCCGGGACCAGTGGGGCCTCTTGTTTGTAGTAATGGGAGCTTTCCCCATGAAATCACCTGTTTGGGGCAGGTGTGTGGATCCCAGGCGTGTGGTCCTCAGAGCCTGGAGGTCCCCACTCTTCCCGATGTGAAGGAGGAGGCATGGGCACGGGGAAGCCGGCTCTTGCTGAAGAAAGTGCCCTGGCTTCCATGGGAATGCCCTCAGGCCCTACTGCCCTTCTCTGAGGAGCCCCCGATGGAGGGTCTGGAACTTTCTGGAAGGGATGCACTGATCTGCTCCTCCCTTGTCCTTGGTTCTGCACTGTTTTACCTGGTAGGCAGAGGTCTTCTGGGGGAAATGGAAACTGGCTCTTGCTGTAAACAGTGATGGGGAAATCACATTTTCATCGGGTGACTATGGGGGATAAAATGCGCCAACGGTCTCTGCGGTTCTCGTCTTGGTCACACGGGATGTGCCGACCCCAGAGCCGCACGGCAGAACCCACAAGCTGCCAGTGTCCCGCTCCGGAAGACCTCCCTCCCTCTGCAGCCACTCCCATCAGCAGCGGGGTCCTACCAGCCTCGCGGCTTGCATTTGGGTGGCTTTCCCACGACGGGGTGGGAAAGGGTGTCTGGGAGCCGGACCCATCCAGCACCTGCCAGTGGAGGATGACAGAGTGGAGAAGCCAAGTCTGCAAATTTGGTGGGGGGAAGGCCACAAGGGGCACAGCGAGCGATAGTTCGCTCCTGGTGCGTGGCCGCGGCAGGAGCTGGGCCAGGAGTGCGGTTCTGGGGACCCGGACATGTGCACTTCTCAGAGTGGGCCACCCCGCGCCCCTGAGCCCCTGGTCACAGCTGGTTCTGAGCTGGTTCCCATTCCCTTCAGCCCTCCGTGCGCTCCCCGGCAGGTGGTCTGTGCTGTGTGCTGTTTCTTCCTGCCTGGGGCTAACCCTCCACCTCCCTTTGCTATTTCAGCTCAGCCAGCAGATCTCCTGAAGGTCCTAGATTTTCACAACTTGCCCGATGGAATAACAAAGACAACAGGCTTTTGTGCCACGCGGAGATCTTCCAAAGGTCCAGATGTCGCTTACAGAGTCACGAAGGATGCCCAGCTCAGTGCACCCACCAAGCAGCTGTACCCTGGTAAGAGGCGTGTGTGTGTGTGTGTCCTGGGTGGTGGGACCTGAGCCAGTGTTCTGGGTGCGGGGTGGTGGCACCTGAGCCTGTGTCCTGGGTGGTGGGACCTGAGCCTGTGTCCCAGGTGGCGGGACCTGAGCCTGTGTCCCAGGTGGCGGGACCTGAGCCTGTGTCCCGGGTGGTGGGACCTGAGCCTGTGTCCCGGGTGGCGGGACCTGAGCCTGTGTCCCAGGTGGTGGGACCTGAGCCTGTGTCCCAGATATGGGGTGGTGGGACCTGAGCCTGTGTCCTGGGTGGTGGGACCTCAGCCTGTGTTCCGGGTGGCGGGACCTGAGCCTGTGTCCCGGGGACGGGGTGGCGGGACCTGAGCCTGTGTCCCGGGTGGCGGGACCTGAGCC
>NW_025408826.1:16758-42849 GCF_002201575.2 Neomonachus schauinslandi | reverse complement strand
GGGTGGTGGGACCTGAGCCTGTGTCCCGGGTGGCGGGACCTGAGCCTGTGTCCCGGGTGCAGGGTGGTGGGACCTGAGCCTGTGTCCCGGGTGGTGGGACCTGAGCCTCTGTCCCGGGTACGGGGTGGTGGGACCTGAGCCTGTGTCCCGGGTGGCGGGACTTGAGCCTGTGTCCCAGGGGGCGGGACCTGAGCCTGTGTCCCGGGTGCGGGGTGGTGGGGACGGACATGCTGGGTATGGGTATGGCTCCACCCCCCCACCTCCAGCCAGGGCGCAGGGCGGGATGACCGTATGGTGGCAGAAGCACACTTGGTTTTCCAGGAAGCCCTTCTAAGGAGCCTGCTGTGGTCTCATTCTAGTGAAAGCAGCTCAGCGGCCATCCCCACCCACCAGTGAGTGTGGGCCCACGAGGCCTCATCTGCTCCCCTCGCTTCTCTGAGCAGGTGTGCCTCCAGCTGTAGACAGGCTGCCAGGACTCCACATGCAAAAAGGTGATGGCTAGTTCCCCTGTGACGTGGTTGAGAGAGACCCTGGGTCATGGGAAAGGAAGCGCTCCCACACGGAAGCTTAACTGGGGGCAATGACCTGGAGAGACATAGGAATCGAGCATCAGGGCTCCCAGCTAGAGGGTGCAGGCTTCTCCTGAGAAGCAATCGCCAAGCGCCAGATCTCTGCTTGGAATTACATGCCCAGGGTAGGGGCGACGTTGGCTGCTAAGATGTGGCGTCCCAGTTGTCCCTGTCACCCAGCTGTGGACACTGTGACACCCCCTCCCCACACCCCAGGGTCAGGCAAACCCTCAGGGCTTGTCTGAATGTGGATAAATAGCCCATGATGGATCACTTCTCCCCGCCGCCTTAAATGAGCTCGTGATTCAGATCAGAAAGGGCCAGGGGACCAGGCAGTAATGCTCTTCCTGGGCAGGTGCCCGTTTCATGTGCTATGATACCTTGTCATCAGTAGAAGACTGTGCATCACTTTTTGGTGACCTGGCTGTGACCCCGACGTTGGGCAGTCTTTGGACAAGTCGCGGTGTCTCTGTGCTCCCACGTCCCCAGAGGGTCCCGAAGGACACGCTCTTTCAGGGGCTTTGTGCCTGCTTCCGATGCCCCTTGCACTCAGCCTGCCTTTAATCCACGGGGCCCTTAGGTGCCTGTCCCTGAGAGAGGCTGGATCGGCCCTATTCAAGAAGGTCACTTCGGGTAGATGAGGTCAGTCAGGGGCACTGGGTCCCCTCCAGACCTCCTGGGAGCCCACCTCTGCGTGCCCGGCTGCCCTGGGCTGCAGACCAGGTCACTGTCAGGTCCCCTGGCATATAACCCACAGATTGCTGTCGGGGCCAACATTCCACACGTCCCAGAGCACTTCCTCTCCTATGGGGCTGAGCCTGTCTTCTAGAATCATCCACCAGATGCTCGCTCTCATCTCCGCCCAGAAGCTGCCTACGTCCTGCCCCCCGTCCCCCCGTCCCTCCGTCCCCTGTCCTAGAGAGACTGAGGGGCACAAAGGAAGGGCTCCAGGGGGTGGCTGCCCCAGGCCCTGACGGCTGTGCTGTCCCCCGGCCAGGCCGCGCTGGGCAAGCCAGGCGTCCTGCCTGGGACAGATCTGCCGTCACTCTGACCCCCAACGCCCGCCCAGCTCAGGGTGAGAGTCTGCCCCGCCCTCCTAAAACTGCAGGGATCCCAGAAGATAGACTTGTGATGGGAGATGCAGTGTGGATCCCTCAGCTGTAAGACAGGGCATAGTTTCTCAGATCTCGTTTTCCCTAAGCTCTCAAATTAGGGACTTGGTTAGACACTTAGAGTGTAAACGCTCTGACAGGGTCTTCTGGTCACAATTAGTGTGAGGAGTGGAACGGGTCCAGGCAGAACCAGAGCCTCATCAAAGCCAAATAAAGCCGGAGGTGGCCTCGGGCTGATCTGAGTAGGAATTTCGAGGGGGTCCCTTCTCCAAATCCCAAAGTGCGGAGTCCGCGAAAGCGGCCAGGGAACATTCTTCCAGGCCAGTGTCGTGTGACTGTGGCCTCGGGTCTGAGGAGACACATGGCTTCTGTCCCTTCTCTCTTGGGCTCCGGCTGACCTTTTCACTGGGAGGCCCGTCTCTGGGTCGGGGGAGATGCCTGTGTCTGCTGGACGGGCCGGGTGGTCAGGCAGCCAGAGCTGAGTGTAAACATGTTTGAATGAGTCTTAGAGCAAAGGGACGTCCATGTCTGGGTGACTCATGGCCACGACGAGGAGACCCCGGAGTTGCCCAGCTGCTCCGAGGACACAGGGCCCCCTTCGCAGGCTCGTGGAGGAGCGCTCGGTGGCCAAGGCCGAGCGGCTATTTGGGATCCTTTGTGGGGACGTGTTCTTCCCCCAGCCCGCGCCTGACGTGGGCGAACCCGTGGCGCCCACTGCGCCCGTTCACCTGTTCGGCAGCTCTGTACGAATGGTATGCAGTCCCGGCTTCCCTGGACTGGGAAGTCAGGGTGGCACAGTGGGGGACCCTGCAGTGGGATTGCTCTCCTTCCAGGGGGGCAGGTAGGCAGTTCCGTGGTGTCTGCACCTGCTAGCCAGACGGAGACTCGCGCCCCCCTGATTCCGAGGGGTCTTCCTCCTCTCGCTCACACTCAGTGGCCCGGGTCCTGAGGTCAGCTCAACTGTAGGCCTGGACCTTTCCCGACAGTTGGCACTGGGTGGCCCTGACAGGCTGTAAGGATGAGGGCAGAGCCCAGAACTGGGATGCTTTGGGGGGCAAGCCGGAGAGGGTGACCCTGCTTGCCTGGGGGTCTCCGGGCCTCACCACCCTCTGCCTGCGGGAGGACATCATGTGACGGGAAGACAGGCCTGAGACCCTAGAAGATGCCATCGTGGATCCTCCTGAATGCAGGAGGCTGTGTGTTCCATTGGGCTGCCCCGACTTCCTGGGGCCCCAGGACACAGCAGGCCTCCCCATGATTACTGGCCCCCTCCTCTGTTCTCGTGCCTCGGATTGGGGTCCTCTCTCCATTTTGTCCTCCGTCTGGTAACCTCAGGGCCACTGAGACTCCCTTCATGCTCAGGATCTGAAGCAGGGCTGGGATATGACAATGTCCCCCTGCCCCCTTTGGCCTTCGCCCCAGACCTTCCCTCCAGGCGGGCCTGGCGCTCCAGATCAGCCCCCGTCCAGCAGACCATCTTGTCCAGAAGCCGGTGGCTTAGTAGGATTCAGTTTAATAGTGATGCCTTTATTAAGTTCCTACTGTATACCCAAATGGCCGCAGTGCCCTCTGGCCTCAGCGAAGGGAAAAGGAAATGACCTAAGGAAGTAATTGGGCCTCTTGCTGAACTTGCCTGTCCCCGTGACTTTGAGAAATTGAGTAGGAAGAGTGGGACCCAGACGCAGTCCCACAGAGAGCCCAGAAAGCACGGGTCAGGGAGCGTGTCAGCGTCCGGCTCACGTCACGCCTGGAATAGGCCATCTCTGGAGTGACAATAAAGCCAATATTATTTCACCAGCAGGGAGATTCATGTCAGACATAATTTATCCTCTCAGGCTCTCTGAGCTGAGATCTGCTCTCACGAAGGTGTGAACGCTGGGACACGGCGTCCTCACGAGCTGGAGAGATGGGGCCATGGCTCTCCCCAGGCTGCGCCCTCGTTCCCCGTTCTTCTCTGTGTTTCAGACAGGATGTATATGGCGTGGGGTCGTCTTGGGCTGGGGATGGGGCAGTGACCCTCGAGATGAGAGCGAGGGACTGTAACCTTGCCACCCTGGACGTGGGCAGTGGCCTCCGGGTGCCTCAGGTCAAACATCCCCTGGGCCCCTTGGTGCCCATTCACCCCCAGGGACCCAGTGGGGCCCCAAGGTCCTGCCCTGGCCTTGCAGCGGGGGCTTCTTCTGGCCTGCCCAGCAGATGCCCCTCTGACTCCCCTCACGTCCCTCGAGCGGAGGGACAGTGTGGAGCCGAGGGCTCTGAGACTGTGGTGATCTCAGGACACCTCTTCCCAAAGGCTTCCCGTCCATGTGGAAGGGCGGCCTGACTCGGCCTGTCTTGGGACAGGTGGTCGCGCTGCCCAGCGTTGCCCATTCCCCTGGGGGAGGGAGACCCCAGCCTGAGCCCTGGGGCTGGGGTCCTCGGGCCTCTGTCCCCCCGTGGGCACCTTAGCTGGGGTTTTGGGGCCCATGGGGTGGACTTTTCAAGCGGCCTTCTGTCTCCGCCTTGGGACCTCACACGAGTCTCTGAGCTGGCCTTTGGGGGCCAGTTGGTTTCCCTGATGGGAGCAGCTGTGGCCTCTCTTGCCCTTGGCTCGTCCTGGCAACATCTCCTCACCCTGAGTCCTTCAGAGGTCACAGAAGCCACAGCGGGTGGTCCCCTTCCTCCTGCCCCCCGGGAGTCTTAGGATGCCCTGGGCCTGGTGCCCTGGAAGTCCCCATGTCCCCAGCATGGCACCCTGTGGCTCTCTGCTCCCTTGAGCAGAAGCAGGGGGAGCTGCCTGGCCGCACGGCGCTTCCATCAGCAGAGGGCGCCCAAGGATAGCGTCTGCTCTGGAAGCTGCCCTCCCCCCAGCTCAGCCCCACAGGCCTTGGGGCCAGCTGCTTGACCCTGTTACCGTTCTAAGGAGCGGTGGTCTGACAACAGGGTCGCTCCTTATCCAGGCCCGTAAGCCAGGTTCACAGCCCCTCTTCTGTGAGGGTGCACATGCCAACACCTCTCCGGACGCCGCTCCTTCTGGCCGGTTCTGCGGAGCGTTTCCGGGTGGCTCCCCTGTGCAGGGACCCGCCACGCTCTCTGGGCCAGCAGGATCCATGGCGGGGAAGGGCGCGTGCACGTGGGGAGATCTGGATCAGGCAGGGCAGGCCCTTGCTGGCTCTCGGCAGGCTGGTGTGGGCCTGGTCGTTAATGACCCCGTGTTGTTTCTGTCCTGAGTTTTAAAGAGCATTCCCTGCCATTAACATATGGGGTTTGTTTTTTTCCATCCTTTTTAAAATTTGGGTTGAAGTCTTTCGATATCTTTCTACTTATCTTCTGTTTTGCATACTAGCCCCGAGATGTGGTCCCTTGCCTCGGGCCTTCCTTCTCCCTGCTCTCTCTCCCCCTCCCTCCTGAGGGCACTCAATGAGACACAATCTGCTAGGTATAGCCTTAGGCGCTATGGAGGGTACCTACGGAGATGCATCTGAAAACAGCCCCTGCCCAGAGGGAGCTGACATTCTAGGAGGTTCTAATTAGGATTTATACACAGATGTATTGAGGTATAGGAACTGAGGAGATGACATTGAAGACTCACTGCTGGAAGAACCAGTCAGGTTTGTATTTGTACTGAGCCTCCAAGAGGGTAGGCTTGGTCATGTGGTGATAGGGAAGGGCTGCAGGAACAGTTTGATCAAGGGGCAGATGTGCAGCAGATGGCTGTGCACCAATATATGCACCAAAAGTTGCCAGGTCCCTGAGCAGGTTTGTTTGTATAGCTGTGGCTGGGTATAGTTAGGGCTTCCTGACTGCCTTCTTATCTCTGTCTTCTGTTACAGCATCTTCATTTCCTGAGGATTTCTCCATTCTAACCACTGTGAAAGCCAAGAAAGGCAGCCAGGCCTTCCTGGTCTCCATCTACAATGAGCAGGGCATCCAGCAGATCGGCCTGGAGATGGGCCGCTCTCCGGTCTTCCTCTATGAGGACCACACGGGGAAACCAGGGCCAGAGGATTACCCCCTCTTCAGGGGCATCAACCTGTCCGATGGCAAGTAAGTGGGCACTGCTCAGCAACCCTGTCCTACTCCTGCTGGGGGGTCTGGGCAGGCCGCCTAAAGCCTGCTGGCTGGCAAGGGACCCATGGCAGGATGCACCTGATAAAAAAGCAGGATGGTCCCACCATGCACACAGGTGGGCACCAGGCCAAGAGAGAGGACTGGGCTCGAGTCCGGAGGCCTGGGTACTGGTCTTGGGTTGTCTTCTGTGTCTTTGGGGGGCCCTTACTTCTCCCTGGGTCTCCGCTTCCCCTTCAAATGCACTAAAGTATCTCAAATGCTAGGCTCCGAGTCTCAAAGGGACATCGAAGATCATGCGGTTATACCCAACTCCTTCCAGAAAGGATGTACGATATCCTTTTATTTTATTTTTAATTTTTTTTACTTAAATTCAATTAATTAACATATAGTGTACTATTGGTTTAGAGGTACATGTCTGTGACTCATCAGTTGCATATAACACCCAGTGCTCATTACAACCCATGCCCTCCTTCATGCCCGTCACCCAGTTACCCCAGCCCCCACCCCCCTCCCCTCCAGTAACCCTCAGTTTGTTTCCTATGACTAAGAGTCTCTTATGGTTTTTCTCCCTCTCTGATTTCGTCTTGTTTTATTTTTCCCTCCCTTCCACTATGCTCCTCTGTTTCGTTTCTTAAATTCCACATATGAGTGAAATCATATAATTGTCTTTCTCTGACTGACTTATTTCGCTTAGAATAATCCCCTCCAGTTCCATCCACATCGATGCAAATGGTAGATTTCATTCTTTCTGATGGCTGATTAGTATTCCGTTGTGTATAGATACCACATCTTCTTTAAAGGACGTATGATATCCTTCAGGATATGGACACATTAGATGTGGGAGTGAATGATTTAAAAAAAAAAAGACAAATCTTTCCAGAATTTTCTACTGGGGGCATACCTAAACCCTGGTGGTTTGAAAGTCAGCTCTTTCACGGCGAACACATCCGAGGCCGTGGGCCTGATCTTGGAAGCCCCTCAGGATGTGGTCCCTGTGTTTCTCACGGAGAGCTTCACATCGATCCATCCATCCCCCAACTTCCCAGCAAACCCTGTCTTCTCCAGCAGCCTGCAGTTTGCTATGGGGTTCAGGTTCACAGACCCGTGGCCAGCCTGGTCTGATGGCAGAGGCTGGGCTAGGAGCTGCCCAGCCCCCCCGCGACCGTGCAAGAAGTAATTGTTTGCTGCAGGTCCTCTGTGACACGAGCCCTCTTCACCTGCCCGGGCTGTTTCTTCGCAGGTGGCACAGGATCGCTCTCAGTATCCACAAGAAAAATGTCACCTTGATCCTGGATTGTAAAAAGAAGACCACCAAACACCTCGCCCGCAGTGACCACCCCATGATAGATGTCAACGGCATCATCGTGTTTGGGACCCGGATCCTGGACGAGGAAGTGTTCGAGGTAAGACGAGGGGAGGCTGTCCCACGGGCACCTGGGACCGGCGCTGGCGAGGGGTCCCTCCTGGATGCGGCCTCCTTCTCGGGGACAGTAGGAATTCTGGCGTGGCCTTGGTTCCTGTTGGCTGCGGCCTCTGCTGCCATCCCGAGGCCTGTTTGTGGCCTGTGGGACTAGAGAGGCTCTATGAGGACAGCGCGTCCACCCTTCTCCAAGGGGCCCAGGGACGAGCTTGGGAAGGGCACGGGCTTTGGTGAGCGTGGTCTGGGGCTCATGGACACACGTGGACTCCTGCCTTCTGGTGTCCGAGGGTCCTGGGAAGGGGGCAGCTGGGGCTGGGGGCACCGGAGGCCGGGGTGCTGCAGGAAGGCACGAGCCGCCACCCTTCGGAGGTGCTGTCCCTTGGCGGTGCCCAACTGCAGCCTGGGACCCGGTTTCCCCGGGAAATGCCTCAGGGACGGAGAAGGGGGCTGAGCAGAGTGGGCCCTGGGAGCCCCCACTTCAACCTGCAGAGTCCTGCATTTCTCTCCCTTGAAGACTGGGGTTCAGTATAAGACAGCGTTAAAGAACTCTGTCCTGCAGAAGCAGGTCAGCTCTGCAGGGGACCAGCGGTTTCCAGGTACCCCAGCGGAGTGCAGTCGCACCCCCTGGGGATCTTAAATGTTCAGATGCTTAGGCTTTGCTTCCTGAGGTGCCGGGGCCCCAGGCCTGTGGCAGGGCCCTGGGATCTGCATTCTAGAAGGCACTTCAGGTGACCAGTGGTGGTCTCTCTGGCTTGGGCGAGGTGACAGCCAGGACCCCTCCGCTGGACTTCTTTCTTCTACATATTCGGGCTTTGTGGAAGGAGCGTTGGCTGCCCCCAGGGCTCTGTGGCTAAAGTGTATTTGCAAACCGCCATGCTGGATGGTCTGAGGGCTCTCCCAGCTCTGGGATTTCATCCTTGGGGCAGCGTTTCCTCTCGAAATTCCCGGGACTGTGCACATACTTGGCCATGTTTGAGAGGAATGCTCCATGCCCTCCAGCCCTGTGCTCACACCTGAAGTAGGGTGTCCGGGCCCGTGCATCTACTCGGTGAATTGGAGACCCCCAGGCTGGTCAGGTGTCGACCGGATCCCTGTGTACTGCGGGGGCCCCAGAGGGAGAGACTGCGTGCTTGTTACTCCCATTTCTATTCTAGATGGAGTGATGTCTCTGCAGATTCCAGGGCTGGCCGGTGGGGAGGGTCTGCTGCTGAGCAGGTGAAGAGTGACTTTTCCAAAGTCTCATCTTTCTGCAAAGTCACAACGGTGCATGTGGCATGACCACAAAACCTCTCAGGAGGGCGCTTGCCCGGTGCAAGCCCCCCCTCTCGTGTGCTGGATTTGGAGGCTCAGGCAAGTTGCCCTGCCGTGTCTTAGCCTCAGCTTTCCTGTCTGTGCAGTGGGATCATGAACGCGGTACTTCCTGGGGCTGTGGCACATGGCGACCCTCAGAGTAGGCGCTCAACGGTATTAGTAGCTTGGTTTTGATTTGAGTTCCGTGTCAAGGCAGGTGGAGAGGTGGGACGATGGACGAGCAAGGCCCAGAACAGACACGTCTACACAGAGATGGGGTGGGAGGGCCGCTAAGAGAAGGCTGGGGAGCCAGCCTGTGAAGGTGGGTCCATGGGCCCTGCTGGGCGTGGCTGCCCTTGGCGTGTCCTGGGACAGCAGGGCAGGAGGGAGCCTGGAGCCCTCTGGTGCTGCCAAATTTTGCAAGTTCTGGAGACACACCCCATGGGCACATTTCTGACCCAACTTGCCCAGAGACCTGGGGTGAATTGCAGGATGGCCAGGGCTGTCAGTCAGGCTGGGGGTGGCTGAGGGGCTCTCCTGGGGAGCTGGTGTTGGAGGCACGGGGGTCACACAGGCTGGGATTGAGCTGTCGCTGGTACAGATCCCTTGCTGGTGGCAGGATCCAGGTAAAGCAGGTGACGTTGCTGAGCTTGGGGACTCTCATTTGTCTAACGTGGGGACTAGTCATGGCACCTTGAGGGGTGTTGGGAGCTCACCTGGGCTCAGCTACGTGGGTGCCTGCTCATGACGGGGAGCCAGGGTCACTGCGGACACTGGCCTTCTTCCTGTCGGTTGAAGTTCTGGATCTGGAGGCGGGAAGGTGTGCCAATGCTGGGCTGTGGCTTCACGGGTTTGAATTCATTTACCGTGTGGTAGCTTTTCTGTGCTAGGTGGAAATCCGCGTCATTTCTCGTGCCTCGGGTGGGCTCACGGTGTGCCTGTCTTTGTAAAGAGGCTGGAACAAGCTTTCTCTACCTTTAAAAAAAAAAAAAAAATTAGGATCCTGAAGCAAATACTACTTCCTGGATATTCTGGCTGAGCCAGAAGGAGCTATTTTCCTGGGAGCACAAGATACGAAGAGTGCATTGCTGTAGGGAAGCCCCGGGAGAGGTCAGGGCCTGAACCCCGCTGGGGGACGCTGGCTGGGCTGCTTGGCCTGTCTGAGACTCAGGGTCCCCGTCTGCAGCGTGGGATGGTGGCCACGTGGGGCCCGCGGTGCGCGTGTGGGGGGCAGCGCAGGCCTCCCTGTGCGGCTGGGGGCAGGCCGGTGTTGCATCGAGGCGCAGGTCAGGATCGTGCTTGGAATGGCCGGCTGCGGTGTTCCTGCTGTTCCAGCCAGAGTGGCTGCCAGGAGCGGGAGGTTTTGGGGCCCGTGAGGTGTTGGTGTTTTCCCAGACGTGGACTTTCCTGGCTGCTAGACTTGCTCACGTTGGAAAATGTGACCTGGCTTTCGCAATGAAGGCCAGTGGCACAGTGGCCCCCGAGCCTTCTGTCTGGCTTTTCTCTTCACGGGGCAGTGACCGAGCTGGGTGCGTTGGCCTTCAAGGCCCAGACACCCTGGGCCTCAGGGCAAGAGAGGAAGAGTCTTTGTTTCTTTTGAAATAGAAGTGACTTAACTCTTTTACTTTCCACCAGATTCCAAATAACGGCACTCCCCGTGTTAACCACTGGGCTTCTCTTAGAAGCTCTTCAAACTGGGGAGGGGGGGGCGGCACATTGAAAACGATTTCTCCAGCCGCCACGTTCTTCCCCTGGAAGGACATCTTTCCCTCATTAAATGCCACTTTGTCCCACAGCTCTGCAAGGGCCTGGGTGAGCTGGAAGGATTCGGGGTGACTTTGGTGGGGGCGCCCATCACCACGGGCACACACACTGAGTACTGTGTTGAGTGCTGCGTCCAGACAGGGGTTTACTAAACTCCAGAGAGCCTGTTGGGGCACTGGGGTTTTTCCTGGGGTGCACATGGCCCCACAGAAACCCCCTTGTCCAAAATGAAGTGCCGTCCAGGGCGAGAGCCTGGCATAGGGACTCGGAGCTGCAGTGAACCCTTCCTCCCAAGTGCAGACCCTGGGCCTGGTTGTGCAGGTCGGCAGCCCCTGGTCTACCAGCCCGGGTGTGAGCCTGTGACGGGTCCGCCCTGCTGGACAGGGGACAGGACAGTCCAGTCCCTCCTCGAAGCCACCCCAGGAGGAAGTGCATGCAAAGGTCCCACAGGCTTTGGGCCTCAACCACTTCCTTTCTAGCTGATAACCAGGAGCCCACTGCTAAGCCTCTCCAAGCCCAATGTCCTCATCTGGAAAATGGGCGGAGGAGGCCCACACTCTGGATGGAATCTGAGTAAAATGCACCCTCCAGGCTCCAGAGAACCACACTGCCCCAGACCCTCTGCACGCTCTGCAGGGCTGCTCTGGGGCACTGTTCACCCCGGTATCCCTGCGGAGCTGTGTGTCCCATGTCCCGTTCCTTCCCCTGGGATGTGCCTGTGTCCTGGGGTCCTGGGTGGATTGGGTGCCAGGCAAGCTGAGGGGAGGTGGGGAGCTGTTCTTTAGAAGAGGGGTCCTGTGGGCCTCCCCATGCAGGAAAAGTCTTGTTTTCTTCCAGGGCTTAGGAACGAGCTTTGTGTTTTTGGAAACACAGACGAGAGTGCCAGGGAAAGCTATTATGTCTGGCAGGAGTTGGGAAGTGCTTGTTTTCCTTCCGTGGTAGCGCTGGGTAGGAGGCCAGCCAGGTCAGCACTGGCCAGCCGGGCCCGCGACGATACCCGCCAAGTGCTCTGCCCTGCCATCAACCCTCGCCACTCCCGGGACGTTGGCACCAGAGAGGGTGAAGAACCTGCAGAAGGTCGCCCAGCAAAACTGCAGGGGAGCAGGGTGGGTCCCCAGGCCTGTTGTTGCCGGGAGCCTGACAGTCCTGCTCTGGTGTCACCTTGCAGGGCGGGTGCCACACTCCCAGCTGCCCGTGCATCTCTCTGTCCACCTGACCAACGAAACTGGGACTTCAGAAACTGGGTCACGACCTTCCCCAGCCAGGGTGAATCCCGGGTGGTCCCGATGATGCCGGTGGGTGCTTGGTCCCGTGGTCCCACACAGGTCCCCAGGACATCAGAGTGCCCTGACCTGTGGGGTCAATGAAGCCCCAGAACCTTCTAGGAGGAGCCAGCACAAGCCGTTTGCAGGCCAGAGCTGGCCTTCCCTGCCCAGCCTGCTGAGCACTCTCTCCGGCCCTGGCTCGGAAACACGGGCTGATCCGGGGGACCGGCATCCCCCTCCCTACCCTCGGCTCCTCTGTGGGGCCTGGAGCTGGTGGGTGTTCCAGGTGGAGGGGCTGGAGGGTGGGGCTCGGCCGGGGGGCGAGCCTCTGTGGTGGGAGGACCCTCCTCTCTGGTGAGCCGGGAACAGAGGGAGGCCCACCCCAGGGGACGGGGAGCCAGGGAGTTCTGGGCCCGGCGCCAAACCCGCTTCTAAGCTGTTGGATGTTTCAAGGGGCAACAAGACCAAACAGACTGTAAACTGGGGCTTTCTCTGCACGTCTCTGGGTGCCGGCGGGAAGAAGATGGCATCACACCCGAGTGACGGTCCTCCTGTCTGCCCACCCACCTTTCATTTGGAAAGACAAGGGTTTACCTCATCCCTGATTCCCATTTTCCAGAGGCCTGGCTTTTCCACTGGCCTGTTCTTTCCTGGAATGCAGCTTTCCTGGAGCAGGAGTGGACCTCTGCTGGGCTGGGCTTTCTCGGCCATCCACGAGGCGGCCTGGGACCCCTCTGGGGAGGGCAGAGCCACTGTCCCTCTGTGTGCACGGTTCCTAGCAGCAGTGTCTCGAAGCAAGAGAGCGGTGGGCTTGGCGTCGGAGGCCTGGGTCCATATCCCGGCTTTCACCGCCCGGGCTACGACCTCGGAGCTCCCAGGCCCCTCCAGGGACCATCCCGTCACCTGCCACGGGGACGCATGCGGGGGGTGCACGTGGGGGACCCAGGGCCAGTGGAGCACGTGGGCTGTGACTGGGGAGCTGGAGGCCTGGGACCCCCGGGCCCTTGACCCTGGAGGCTGTTTGCTGGAGGATCTGTTCTCTCTGGGGCTGGGAAGCAGCACTTTCGTTCATTCTGTTTCCATCAGCGTCCCCGCAGTGCTGTCATGTTGACCCAAATTTCTCTGTGGAGAGGAACTGCAAGTGTGTTCTAGAGTGTGCTTCTCCCATCCTGGGAAGGTGGTGCATTTGTGGGGCTGGTGGGGCCAGCTCTGAGCTCACGCCCAGACACCGTGGCTCGAGGCTCTGGGGCGCTGCCAGTAAAGCCCCCGTGTCCCCCGCCCCCCCACCCCCCTCCCGGTCCAGGGGTGTTTCTGCAGTTGGTGTTGCCAGTTAGACCCATGCTGGGAACAGGAAGAACCAGCCTCCGCAGCTGGACCCGGCGGGGACCGTGGCTCCATCTGGAATACCTGCCAGGCTGTTCTGTTGCCCTGCTGCGAGATAGGTACCACAGTCTGGGGCTGTGCCACACAGGGTCCTCCTGCTGTCCTGGTACGGAGCCTGAGCTGCACAACAGTGCAGGCCATTCTGAGCCCGGGGCCCCCACCCCTGCCCTGCCCGGGCTGGCGTGGCCCCGTGTGCAGGCCCACTGAGTCCCAGGGCCTCCCAGGCACGCGGAGCAGCAGGGGGGACCCCTGTCTGCATGGCATGCTGTCCCTGCTCTAGGCCCGTGTGCCCTGACTTTAGATGGAGACGTGGGAGCTCCCGGGGCTAAGTCATGGGCCCGAGGGATGGCCCTGGGGGAGAGGGTGGGCAGCTTAAACCCAGGCCCTCTGGCTGCCGATGGCATGTCCTGGGTGGGGCCCGCAGCAGGCAGAGTGCACCTGAAGGGCCTGGTCCGTCGTGCTCCGTCCTGCTCCGTCCCAAGACCCACAGGACCCTGCCCCTCCTCAGTGCCCATCTGAGCTTTCCCTGGGAGCACCTCCCTGCCTTTACTGTTGTGTGAGGCTCAGCCCTGTGCCTGCTGATGCAGTTCTCAGGCGGACCCCAAGGGATGCTGCAGGACAGGAGTGAGCAAGGTTGGAGCCTCTCGACCGGGTCTTTGGCTCTGCCCACTTCCCAGGGACCTTCCCTAATTCCTGGGAAGGGCAGGGATGTTGCAGTCCCCACGAGTCTCCATAATTTGGTGGCTCAGAAAGATAGAAATTGATTGTCTCCCAGTTCTGGAGGCCAGAGGTCTGACATGAAGGTGTCAGCAGGGCTGAGCTCCCTCCCGAGGACCTTAGGTGGGGGTCCTTCCTGCCTCCCCCAGCTCCTGGTGGCCCCGGGGTTCCTTGGCTTCAGGCCGCATCCTCACAGGCTCTGTTCCCATCTGCACGCGGCTTCTCCTCCTCTCGTTTGTCTGCCCCTTGTCTTTCTTCTAAGGACACTTATCATGGGATTTAGGCCCACCCTAATCCAGCATGGTCTCGTCTTGAAAGACCCTTAACTTCCTTACATCTGCAAAGACCCCATTTCCAGATAAGGTCCCGTTCCTAGAGTCTGGGGAGCAGGACTTGGAGCTATGTTTTGGGGTCGCTATTTAACCCGCCCGCAGATCAGTGTGGAAGGAGGTTTACCCATTAATTCCTATAGGGCATGTGTGGTTAATGAAGAGCTCGTCTCTGGGCATGACTGTTTGGTTGGTTTCAAATGGAGGCTTTCTTGGGCTGTTGAGTCAGGTCTGGCCGAGGAGGCAGGATGGTTAGCTCTTCCCGGTTGGAGGGGGCGGTCACGGGCAGCCCCGAGCGTGGCTCCTGGCTTGGATGGGCGACTGCCTGGCCAATGAGGACAGTATGCAGAGTGTTTGAGGTATATTTTTGTCTCCAGCTCAGGTCCAGGAAGGGCTGGGCAGTGGGCAAGCCTGGGCCTGGACTTCTGCCTGTGCCGTGGCTAGCGGCCCGCGGGCTGGGGGCCAGTGACCAGCTGGACGTCGGCTGGGGTGGCTGCCTCGAACAGGCTGGCCCGAGCAGGGCGGCAGCGGGTCTCATGTTGGTGCCCAGGCCAAGGGGCTTTCATATGGGGCTGTGCCTTGAGTGGTCAGGGTGCTTGGGGTGGGGACCGAGCTCTGAGGATGTGCTCCTGGAGCTGGCCGGGGTTGTGCTGGGTCCTCATGATCCCTGTTGAGCCAAGCAGCTAGGAGGGTGGCGGCTAGGAGGGGTCAGAGAGACCCCACAGAGTCAGGCAGGCCCTGCTTCCTGGCCTGAGAGGGCTTCAGGTTTGTTCCATGGAAACTCTAAGCCGCCGGCCCCTGTGCCGGCCCCGTGGGCTGATGCAGGGCTGGGAGTCCACGCTTGTGGAATGACTTTCTGATGTGCGGGTCCCTGGGGAGAATTGGCTCTGGGGCTCCAGGGAAGGCATGTCACCTCGAGGTCACCTGCAGGGCTGCGGCGGGCACGGGCTAGGGCCCATCAGTGGATGGGGGAGGATCGGCGGCTTTCCTGGAGGGGCAGGACTCTGTGGCCCATGCTTCTGGATGCAGAGTCCTGCGGTCCAGCCTGCAGTGATGCCTGAGCTTGGGAGCTGCCCGTGTGGGTGACCGGAGGGCAGGGGGCCCCGGGGACTTTTTCTTTACTGCTGCTAGCTGTCAGGGGCCGTGGGGAGGCTTCATCGTGGTCCTGACCTCCCTTTACCATTTGCACGGGTTGGGGCTAGCCTGGGACTCTGTCTCCTCGTGCAGGAGATGGGGCTGCCAGGCTTGTGAGTGCTGGGGGAGGGGGCCTGACGACGGTCCCAGCGCCGGGCGTCCCTCCGCATCCATGCTGTGTGAGGGCCTCGAATTGTGAGACTCTCCGGACCACGCTGGGGGAGGGGAGCTGCGAATGCCGCGGTTGTTGTGATGACAAGGATTGTCACTATCTTTACTGTCCTTGTGTTGCAGGTGTGAGAGTTAGAGGGACATCTGCGAGCCCAGCTGGCAGGTGGGGGTGCTAGCGTCCAGCCCTTACCAGCAGAGTGCCGGCCCATGGGCTGCAGTTGTGAGGGTGTGGGGTGCGGTGGGACCCCCGAGGGGCATACTGCATGGGCGGCAGAGGGGCTCCCCAGGCTGGCTATGGGCCTTCAGCATCCCTGGGCCTCCAGGGGGTGATATCACCTTGGGACAGAGAGCCTCCGATACTGGGGCGTCCGTGTGCACATTTGTTGGGTGGCCCCTTCCTAAGCGCATGTCCCTGTGTTTGGGGGCAGGGCGCTGGGGCCTCTGATGGTTGTGCGGAGCGCTTGTTGGAGGTCTTCCTCTCTGAGCACATGGAGAATCCAGCGCAGACTCATTTTCCCACTGTGCTACCCCGGTTCTGTTCGGAAGCTCTCAGCACTGGGGAGGACAGGCCCTCCGAGGTCTGCACCGTGCCGCCTCGGCGTCCGAGGAGCCAGGCACCAGGCCGAGCTGGGAGGCTTGTTCAGAAAACCCAAGGCCCTGGATGGGGCAGCGGCTGTGCCTCTGAATGTCCTCCCTCCGTCCTCTTTGGAAAAGCAGATAATAGTAACACCCCTCCCAGCATTAAGGAGGGTACCTCCGGCTGATAGTCTTAATCTTGATAATTGCCCGGACGATTCTGCAGAGCAGCCTGGGACATGCGTGTTGTGTTGGCTCCTCAGTACTCACGGGCTCCCTGGAGTCCAGAGAGGTAAAGCCACCTGCCCAAGGACACACAGCAGGGAAGTGCAGTGCCAGACTTTGGGCCCAGGTCTGGACCCTGTCCTGGATCAGAAGGACATTCCAGTTCTCAGAGGAAGGGGTGAGCAGCGTTGGGCCTCTGACGTCAGACTTCTGTCCCTCCCTTTAGGTGACTTGGCCTCCAGCCCCACAGAGCCGCTGCCTGCTAACTTGTGTCTTGGCGGTGCCCCTCCAACCAGCCCCTGGTTTTTAGTTCTTTATGGGCCCCAAGGCCTATGAGTGCCCCACTCAGAGAGACCCTCCTCCTTCCTGCCCCAGCCAGCCCGGGTGCTGGTGCTATTCACTTTAAACCTGGAGCCACTACTCTCTGGTCTATGCTGGAACTTCCAGGCCTCTCCAGGTGCCTTCTGTCCAGCTGCAGCCAGTCCAACCGTCTGTGCCCACAGGAACACGCTGGAGAAGGTTCTGGGGGTGACCAGCTGGCCGCCAGGGCTCGAGGACACAGGGATGACTCTCGGCCCTCCTGGGGGCCTACAAACCCTGGAGGACGTGGTTTCCTCTGGGTGCACACAGCCTTCTGCAGAGCTGGGCCTTGCTTGCCTAGAGTTAATGCTTCTGGGGGGCTGTGTTGGAAGCCACTTCTCAGGAGTTGGGGAGCACAGATTATCCCCATGAGTTAGCCACACCGACCCAGCCTGTCTCTGTCATGTCTAGTAGTGGGTGTTTGCAGCTGGGGTGGCCCAGGTTTGGGGTGTAGCCCAGGACCCTGGCTGGAGTCATGGCACGTGGCCCTTGTTCGTGATGCCTGGCCCCTCACGCTACAGCCTGCAGTGAGGGTGGATCATGGTGCAGAGTCTTCTTAGGCGGGGGGTGCGGGCAGGGGGCACGCGGAGCAGCCTGGCCTCCAAACCACCCCTGGTGCTCCCCCTGCCACCCCCACAGCAGGGACGCATGTGTTCTGCACGTTAGTGAGAACATTCCGGTGGCTGTGGATGTGCAGAGCGACCCCAGTTAGGCCTGACTGTCAGAGATGATGCCGAGTTATTCTCCTGGTTGACAGATAAGACTCAGAGAGGTCTTCTAGGCTGGGACCACGCCCTGGAGCCAAAGAAATGAAATTCGGTGGGCATGAATGTGGGTTTCTGCACTTGGGTTCAAAACAACGAGTTGTACCAGTGTGGACCGGGGGGATGTGGTGGGGAAGCATTTCCTACGGAGAAGGTGGAGGGGTCGGTGCATGTCGAGCCCATCAGCGACCACGGCGCGATGTGGTGCTCCGATAATGCGTTCGGGACACAGGGCAGGATGATCGCGGGTGTGGACTGTGCCCAGCAAAGGCTGAGTTGAAGACCTGGGGTCTGAGCCTAGGATGGGCAAGGTGGGGTGGAGAGTCTCCTCCCAGGGGAGAGGGGTGACATGGTGGCCAAGGGAGGACCCCAGAGAGGCTGTGTACGGATGTGAACCTCCACCTGGGCCCAGCTCTGAGGCCAGCCACCCCAGCATGCCTTCCTTGAACCCTGGCAGCTAGTCACTCGGTCACCTCTGCCACCTCCTGGGGAAGTGTTAGAGCTTGAGACTTGTGGTCAGAGATCCCGATTTCTTCATCTTTGTGTCCATGAGTCTCACGATAGGGGTGCTTAAAGATGCTGGTTACATGAGCGAGATGATGACTCATCAGACCTTCCTACAGGAGACATTGGTGAGACATTGTCAGGGATCTAGGGCCGATGGCGTGGTGGTGGTGGTGGTAATGCTGGTGGTGTTGGTAGTAATGGTGGTGTTGGTAGTAATGGTGGTGTTGGTAGTAATGCTGGTGTTGGTAGTAATGGTGGTGGTGTTGGTAGTAATGCTGGTGTTGATAGTAATGGTGGTGGTGTTGGTAGTAATGCTGGTGTTGGTAGTAATGCTGGTGTTGGTAGTAATGCTGGTGGTGATGCTGGTGGTGCGGGCATTTGCTCATCTGCCTAGGCCCTCTGGGTGCCAGACCCAGGCATGTTCTGCACCCACCATCATACTCTGTCCTCAGGACACTTCCACCAGGCAGGTCTCATCATCGTCTTTCACAAATGAACCAATGGAGGCCTGGAGAGATGAAGGACACGCTTTAGGCCCCACAGCTGGTGAGGGAAGGACCCAGCACCCCGGCCATGGTGGTCAGTGCCCCGTGTCTCTGTGCAGCGGTGCCCAGGGTCCTTGCTCCTTCTTCTGAACAGCTTGTCACAAAGTGCACGTCCCTTGTGCTCAGAGATTTCCCTGTGCTCAGAGATCTCCCTGTGCCCGCTGGTCAGCCCAGTGTCCACAGGCTCGCTGCTCTGAAAGTCCAGGGGGAGAAGGATGGGGCCGCTTCACTCACGTGCTGCCTGCGTGGCAAGTGTGGGCCTCTGTGGCTGGGCTGGTGGCTAAATGTCCAGAGTGAAGTGTCCAGGGCCGCACCGCCGGTGGGAAAGGGGGTGAGACCCGGGCCTTACAGAGAGTCTCATGGCCTTTTGAGGAGGTGCGCCCAACAGCCTGGTCCCTGCCACTGGGTCTGCTGTCCTGTCGCTCAGTCTGGGGACAAGGTGTCCCCTCTCTGAGTTCACCAAGCTGACCCTTTAGTCATTGTGGCCAGTTTCAGAGCCTGATACAGCTGGGACTCGACGCTCTGCCAACTGGCCACCGTGCCCATCGTGGAGACACACGTGTGAGCAGACACGACCCTAGACACCCTGGGGCAGCGCCTGGCTGGTGGTGCAGGTGATAATTGTACCAGGGCCGGAGGCGGCCATGTGGTGGGGACGGTCACAGACCGGGATGCCTGGCCAGGCGGCACCGGGGGGCGGGGGGCAGCAGGAGTGGTTTCCCGCCACGTGGACGTACATCTTTAACACTTGCCTAGAGAGTGTTCAACTCCTTCTCAGACTCCACAGGCCCTCCGAAAATCAGGGAAAAAGTTATTTCGACCTCCTCTGGCGTGGGGCCTTTCTTTTCCATCGTGTGTGAGTCATGGGTGAACAAGTTCACACACGATTTTAGATGTGACTTGTTTGGGTCCCAAGAGCGTGAGCAGGGGAATATGGTAGCCTTTATGTGTGAAGTCTCCAGGGCACCGAGGAGGTGGCCGTAGGAGGGCACCCCAGTGTCCCCCAGCCACTGTGCATGGGTCACGGTGGCCGGAACCCACCAGGCTCCCCGGGAAGGAACACTCTGCCAGGGTGGACAGTGATGGTCTGTGGCCACGTGCATCCCTGGGGCTCTGTGTGCATTGCTAGCCCTGAGAGGTCACAGAGGCTGGGTGGGCTCCACTCTACCAGCAGCCCCCTGAGTCTGGCTCTGCTTCCCCCTCAGATGAGCAAATGGTGGCTCGGTGCCTCTGGGGGTGGGATGGAAACTCTGGTGTGCTGGCCTCCCCGCTGCCTCCCTCCTCTGTCCCGTGAGAGCCGGGCTGGGGTCCCTGGACCTCCCCACACTGCAGGTGACGACGCCCTGGTCCGCGGGCACCCGGACTCGCACGGTCGCTGCTGGTTTGTGGCCAGAGCCTGCTGGTGGCCAAAAGGGGGAAGATTCGCTCTTGATTTGGCTCCAGGGACAGAATGCTTGCCGACCACGTGGCCTGCAGTCTGGAATGACCTGCATGTCTCCATCTCGGAGCATGAAGTGCTCTCTGAGGTTAGATGGCTGAACCCACAGGGAAAGCCGAGTGTGCGACGGGGGTCCCTGCGGGGCCTGTGTGGGTTGGATGAGGGGGGCCATGGTGCGGGCCATGGACGCAGGGCTGGCTGCCCCCCCAGGGGCCCGGGAGTTCTGTTGAGAGGAGGGATGCCGAACTCAGGGCCATGGGAGGGGAACGAAGCTGGCGTGGGACTGCGGGGGCAGCCGCAGGAGTGCGCTGGGCGGGGAAGCACCCTCCGTGGGGCAGACTCCCGCTTCTGGCGCCACGGGCCCCAAGGCTGCCAAGCTCTCCAATGAAAACTTTGCAGTTTCCTCAGCTCATAGCAGAAATGCAGGCTGGATGAAATCTCATTATCGGAAAAGCGGAACCAACTCCCTGAGCAAAATGCTCCCAGGTCCGCGAGGGCCAAGGATCGCGCGTGCCCGCTGCATCTGAGCGCCTGATGCCGACCGGTGCTCGGCAGGGGAAGGGCCGCGGACTGTCGCTCGGGCGCCGAGGCTGTGCTGCGGACAGAGCGGCCTTCGTGACCGCCGGGCACCACGACAGAAGCTTCTAGGGGCTGGGCGGGGCTCTGCTGACCTGGCAGGGGCAGACATAAGCCAGTAGGAGGAGAAAACGGTCGGCATCAAAACGAGGCACGGAGTGAAAAGAGCGAGTGCTGGTTTCTCTGGCAGGGGGTCCGGGCCTCCACCAGGCAAGCTGCGGGCCTGGGGCCCAGATGTGGACGCAGGTGCTGCTTGCACTCCCGAGGCTCCTGTGCCCACGCAGAGGACGACGATTGTCGTCCAAGCAGGACATTCCACTTGAACTCCACGGAGGCCAGCCTGCTCTTGGGGGAGCTGCAGAACAGTGACTCTGGAGCCCCCCACTCTGTGCCCTCGCGAGAGGGACCCCGCCTCTCTGAGCCTCAGTGTGCGCATCCACAAAATGGGGATAAGAGAGAAGGCAGGGCGAGCCCACCCGTGTGAGCACAGAGGAGCCATGACGAGGCACGTGGGGGCAGTTCACGCGGAGGATGCTGTCATGGGGAGGGGGCTGGGGTTGCCACCACGGCCCCGGGACTGGGTGGCCTTTGCTGAGGGAGGGGACCCTTGGTAGGACAGCTGCCCGGCCCGGTGTGTGGGGGGCAGCACGATGCCCACTGTCAGGCCAGGGAGTCTGGGGCAGGTGCTTTGTGCTCCTGGAGGGAGGCTGGAGGGGCTGCCTCCTTGCTGGGCCCTGTGGATGGAGCGGTCGGGCAGGATTCGGTCAGGAGCTCACCTGCCACTCAGGGCTTTGCGGGCACGGGAAGGGGGGCAAAGCCAGGCAAGGCTCCGTGGAGGGAGAGGGCTTCTCCTGGTCCCTGGGGGTGGAGGGGGCGGTCCGCACTGGCAGCCTGGGCATGGGGGAGGGGGAGCTGTGTGAGAGGGCTCTGAGCAGGGCAACCTCTGAGGACCGGAAGCCAGAGATTGCAGGGGTAGACTGGCATGGGAGCGCTCCGTGGATTCTGGCCGCTGTTGGTGGGGACGGCTCAAGTGTAAGACAGCAGTGAAATGCCACAAGGGTGAGGAGTATGTGGTGGGTAACCTTCTTGGTTCTGGAAAGTTCCTGGACTTTGCTGCCTCAGTTTCTCCATCTGTGAATGGGAGCTGTAGGGAGGCTCAGGGGAGACATGCCCAGGAGGTGCCCAGCAGCGGCCAGGCACACGGTGGACCTATCACTGCTTTCCCCAGACTAGAAGGACCCCTGGCCTTGGACCCTGGAGCCCAGCTGCCACTGAGACCTGGGGGACCATCTGGGGGACCCCCTCCTCTGACCTCACACTCCTAGTCTGTAAAGTGAGACCATTTTATTGCATCAGGGGTTTTGACCTTTATAACATAACCCCATAAAGGCTTTCTTAACCAGCATCTTGTGGGGCAGCCTGGCATGTAAACCCTGCTGGAGACCCCCAGGCTCCTCCATGGGACCCCTTTTGAGAAGCCCCAGCTCTGCTGAGTGCCCAGGTCCCTGCGTCCCGAGGGAGCCTGGGGGCAGGGAGACCCTGGGGCAGAATGCACAGAGCTCCCACGAGTGCCCAGCAAAGGGAAGGCGCCACCTGAGACGGGGTCCGGCGCCTCCAAGACGGCGAACAGCCCCTGGTTCTAGTTGAGTAACAGTTTTGGTTATTGACGGGGTACCTGCTATCACTGAAGCGTGAACCTCTAGGCTTTAGAGGGAGCCCTGCAGCCTGGCAGGTGGCGTTTCCCTGGCTCCCCGCCCCCCCCACCCCCGGGGGCCAGCGGGAGTGTGACTGTGTCAGCAGCGGGGCTGGGCCAGGGTGTGAGCCCCCCGCCCCCTGGACTGCACTCAGTCACTCTTGGGCTCATCCGCTCCAGGCCCGGTGTCCACCGCCTCCCTCCGTCACCCCATAACTCCTGACTGCAGCTCGGGGTGCCCCAGGGCCAGAGGTGATAATGCCTCTTCACTTTCTCCCAGGGGTCCCTAAGGACAGAGGCTCTCTTTCTGTTTCTGTTCAGAAGTGGCTCACCCAGACTAGAAGGTCACGCGAAGGTCGTCTGCTGTATTGCCTGTGCACACCTGTGCCGTGCCTGTGAACGCATACACACACACACACACACAACCCCAGACAACTCCAGATGTTACAAGTGGGCCATGAGTCTTTGCGTTTGGGGGTTGCTAGGCTGCTTTCGGGGCAGGGGGCTCCCGACTCTTCCAAGGTCAAGGCCAGGCTGGTTGAGGGTTCCTAGTCAGAGTCTCCCCGACCCGAGAGGACACTTGATCGGAAAAATCCTGGGCTGCCCTCACTGCTTCCAGAGGGTCAGGGACCCTGCCGGCAGCTCTGACCTTCGGCCAGACTCACAGAGCTGGCGTTCGGCTCCCGAAAGGCCCGCACTGGGTCCTGAGAAGCTGCAGGCCAGGGGCCTCTCTGTGTGTGCTCCTTGTATTCGCGGGTGGGCCTCCTATGCCGGCCCCTGGCTCCCGCCTTCTGCCTCGTCCCCCCAGAGCACAGACACGCCGCGCCCCGGGCTGTCCTGCTGACCATGCCACTGGGCCCTGAGGGGCTGAGGCTGTGGGCAGCAGGGGCCTTCGTGCCAGGCCCCCAGCATCGCCCACCAGTGGCCATGGAGAAAGGCCCTGCTGGGAAAGGGGTGGTTGCTGAGGGAACCTCAGGATCTGTGGTTTGGAGCCTGTTTCGCCAGAGGAGGCCTCGTGAAAATGCTCTCAGAACAGTCACGACCTTGTGAGCATTCGTGGGACATGCGGAATACACTGTGCACCAGATTAGGGCCAGCCCGAGGGCATGCCGTCTCCAAGGCACGGGGTGGGGGGTGAGAAAGATTCTCGGGTTGTGTCTGGTCCCAACAAGAGAAAGTTCAGTGGGGGATGACTTCTCTGCAAAGAGCACACGGGTATCCGACACCCCAACCTGAAAAACTCCCACATGTGCAGGGAAGAGGTGAGGGGGACGGCAGGGGCTTTGGACAAGGGGCTTCCAAGAGGCTCGGACCCACACCTCCGCTTCCCCTTCTCACGGAGGTGCAGGGGCCCTTTGAGATACGCACCCACGGAACAAAGGGGCACATGTTTTTGGTGTGGAAACCCCTCGGGGGTTTGTGGGAAAAATGATTGGCCGCAAGTGTAGGCATCTGCAGTGGAGGGTGGGCCTTGGGAATGAAGAGAGCTTCGTGCTTGCAGGGGCCCAGCGGCCTGGTTCTGGGCGAGACACCCTGGGGCACAGGGACACAGATGTGCCACATGTGGCCAGGGCCCGAGGACTTGGCCTTCCTGGGAGGCAGGCCCTTTACCAGACGGCTGCAGTCCCGTGTGCCGGTGGCTCGACGGAGGGGAGCGCCAGGTGCTGGCAGCCACGGCCACCCCCAAAGGCCCCCGAGCCTCCTCTCCCTTCCGGAGACTGCATTCGGAGAACATACATTCAGATGTCAAGTTGCCAGTTGAAAGAAGAAAATAGTTTATTTGAATTGGATGAAGTTTGAACTAGAAGTCACGTTGCTTAATAAAACTGTGTGGTTTTGGTTCACTGTTCCTGTCATATGGTTCTCGTCTGCCGGAGAGTTTAAGTGTGGGCCGGGAGCCTCTGACATCCTAAAGCAGAGAGGCAGAGAGGGACAAAGAGGAGGGAGTGGGGATGGGAAAGGGAGAGATGGAGGGAGGGATGGAGGCGGGCGGCTCTGTCAGTCGAAGGAGTGAGCACAGCAGAACTTAGGGAGGGGAGCCAGAATTGTCTTCAGGGGAGTCTCTTCAGAGCCCTGTGTGGAGACAGGTCAGCTTGGCCGGAGTTCTGAGCTCCTTGCTCATCTTCGTGGTCTTCAAACCCAAATTGGCGGGGGGGGGGGGCACATAATTTGGACCCATGTCTCAGGGATCAGGTAGGATGAGGCTTTTCTGGACTCTAAGACTTTCACCCAGGCCTGCCACTGAGTCACCCTCACCTCACCCCATCTCTGGGCCAGTTTTCCCACAGAAGCTTTGGGAAGCCAGTGAAGGGTAATGGACCCTGTCCCTCAGCAGTGCATGGGGCTGGCACTTCACTTCACAGATCCCAGGAGGCCATCTGGGGATCCACGCTCAGTGACTTTGAGTGGTACATCCTCCCAGCCCTCCATTGTCCAGCTTCGTCAGGGTCCAGCACAGGGAAGGGGTTCACACACCTTTACCAAATGAAGGGGATGGAAGGCGTGGCTTCCTTGTTTGGGCCTGTGGTTCTGACATGTGCAGAATGAGCACTGCCTCCTTTGGGTCAAGCTCACGGCTACCATGTTCTCTGGCTTCACTCATGGCTTTGTCTTCAGGAGCAGAACATGCCTTTTGTTGGACCATGGGAGAGTGGGTGTGCAGGAGCAGGGGTAGCCTCGGGTGTCTGGACAGAAAGGGACAATGGGACTCAAGGGGCATCAATGACAACAAGATGAAGACATGGTATGGATATGCATCTTACCCATGGGGCACAAGGCAAGTGCAAAGTGTTAGAGAGAGTGTGAACAATGCCAGGCAGTGGTTCTGGGCTGTGGCTACATCTTTGGCATTTAGTAGGTGCTCAATAATTGCTATTGGATGGATAGATGGATGGATGGATGGTAGATAGATGGTGAATGGATGATGGATGGTGGATGGATGTTGGATGGATGGATGGTAAATGATGGATGGATGGTGAATGGATGATGGATGGTGGATGGACAGATGTCTTGTGGATGGATGGGTGGTTGGATGAGTGAGTGGGTGGTGGGATGGATGGATGGGTGGTGGATTGATGATGGATAGATGGATATGCATGTGGCGGGATGGCCTCCAGGCCAAGGACCTCAACACCTGGCATAGCCCCCAATTATCCTTTCTTGGGCACCATCTCTAATGACATAGTTTCAACATTGGGCATGTTCCTCCATGTTCCTTTCCCTCCTTGAGCCCAGCATGTCTTGTAGTGATGGATACTGTGCAGGCTGCATTGAGCTGGCCCTGCCTCCCCTGTTGTGTGACTATGTACGCCAGGCAGGTGACCCCAGGGCTCCAGTTTTCTCAGCTTCAGATGGGAATTAATAGAACAGAATTCATAGAGTTCTTGTGGGCCAAAGGGAGTGACAGCAGTTTCCTTGTCCAGTACCTGATTTATAGTAAATACCATCTAACATTAATCATTAATAAAATCACTATGATATTAGTCAGTTTATATCCATCTGATTGGGGCCCAAAGATCCTCTGCCAGGGAGTCATCAAATGTTTGGTAACATTCGTGAGACTTATGGTTCTTGTTTCTTTTTGTTTGTCTGCTTTGACACATCTTGAGGAGAGCAATATGAAATAGAATCGTTGCATACTTTTCCTATCTGACATAGTGGGACTGTTGACTGCCACAGCAGTGAACAGAATGTTCAGTGGTTGGCAGCGTAGGCTCATCCAGGTGGTAGCATGTGTCCGTACTTCATTCCCTTTCATAGCTGAATAATATTCCGATGTATGGATAGACCACAATTGTTTATCTGTTCCTGCAACATCTGGGCTGTTCCCACCTCTTGGCTATTGTAGATAAGGCTGCTGTGAGCATGGGTGTCCATGGACCTATTTGAATACCCATTGCAATTTTTTTTTTGAGTGAATTGTTTACCTCTCTTAGTTCATAGGATTGGGATTTTTGGGTTATATGGTATTTTCCTCTTTAAGAATAAATCCCACCCCACCCCATGGTTGGGGGTGATAGGGGAGGAGACAGCACACCTCCAAGCCCTCAAGGTTTAGGGTGGAGTTTACAGCTTGCATTTTCACTCACAGTTCACAAAAATCTCTGAGCCCTTGCCTGGCACCTGACAGGTGCCCAACAGGTGTCTGATGAATGGATGGAGGGGTGGGTGGATGGATGGGTGGATGGATGGATGGGTGGATGG